>NC_060190.1:3094939-3238363 GCF_021184085.1 Oncorhynchus gorbuscha
AAACATCCCAATTTAATCCATTTTAGATTAAGACGAACATAACAAAATGTGGAACAAGTCAAGAGGTCAGAATACCTCCCGAATGCGTTGTATGTAGAGCAGAATATCAGGAACAGGCTGGATGTGAGAAGGAGGGTGGCATCTCACTGCCATTCAGCATTCAGGAAGTCAACTGAAAATGCCAATTCCCTTCTATGGTTTTCAATTATGAAGAGCTGGAATTGGAATTTGATTTACTTCCTGAATTGACTGGAATTGAATTGGAATTAACTCCAAACCTGTTTTACTACAAAGCTGTCAGCTTCATCATTCAGTCAATCGATGTAATAATGCATAACGCTCACAGATGTGCTTGTTTTCATTCAGAGAACATTTTTTAGTTGAATAACAAGAATAGAATAAAAACATTTTATTATGCACCTGAATAACTTGGACATGGATTACCTGGTTGATTCTCTGCTCAACAACACTGACTGTGAATCAATCTGGTTGATTTTCTGCCCAACAATACTGACTGTGAATCAATCTGGTTGATTCTGCTCAACAACACTGACTGTGAATCAATCTGGTTGATTCTCTGCTCAACAACACTGACTGTGAATCAATCTGGTTGATTCTCTGCTCAACAACACTGACTGTGAATCAATCTGGTTGATTCTCTGCTCAACAACACTGACTGTGAATCAATCTGGTTGATTCTCTGCTCAACAACACTGACTGTGAATCAATCTGGTTGATTCTCTGCTCAAAAACACTGACTGTGAATCAATCTGGTTGATTCTCTGCTCAACAACACTGACTGTGAATCAATCTGGTTGATTCTCTGCTCAACAACACTGATTGTGAATCAATCTGGTTGATTCTCTGCTGATTCTCTGCTGAACAACACTGACTGTGAATTAATCTGGTTGATTCTCTGGTTGATTCTTCATCACCGTCCCTGAGTCTCTTCACTGTCTGATCTTCATTCCTACAGCCTTCATCACCGTCCCTGGAGTCTCTTCACTGTCTGATCTTCATTCCTACAGCCTTCATCACCATCCCTGGAGTCTCTTCACCGGGTAAGTATAGATAGTATAAGAAACCTCTCCCATTCTACTTGTCTATTATCTTTGTTTAGAAATAGTCATGTGTGTGACCTAATGATTTTCCCTACAATTCATTTTAAGGATTTAGAAATATAGAAATGGTAGAACGAGGAATGTTAGAGTCTGGAATATAAATAAATACAATTTGTTTAAAATGTATATGTTGGTGTATCTAGACATTATGGACCGTATATGAATATAAAAGGTGTGTACTGCAGTAGTTATATAGGATGAGCCTTGACAGGGTACTGGGCGGAGGCTGGCTAGAAGTGACTATTTGAACATTCATATTGGACAGCCTTACCTATAGAGTACCACCACCACCCATCAGCCCATTCTCTTCTTGATGTCAAAGCTGCAGTGTATTGTTGCTATAGGAGTTTATGATTAATAATCCTATTTACTTCAAGACACACTAAGATGTCACCATACTATTCATTTAAAGCCCCTCTGTCAGATATAAATCATCAGAGTGGGAAACCAACTGACATGGAAACAATGGAGCAAATGTATCACTATCAGAGGGGTGTATTATGACATCATATAGAACTACTCAGACATTCCAAATCAGGCTTCATCCACATCATGAAGGTGGATATTGATCCAACCATTTGAAAAGTAATGACCGGGCTGACGGAAACAGGATATGCCTGTACACTTTTATAAATGCTGACAGACGATTTGTTACTTCGTTTGAAAAATGTTTGTATATTTGTGTGAGTAAAAATGTCTAAGTGAGAAATGGCTGTGGAAACTCCTTAATGATAACAATCACATCTTAGTTAACTTGGAGTCACATGATATGTTGTGTGGTCCTCCCACTATGACTTGAGAAACCATGTAGTTTATTAGGCTACAGATGAAATAAGTTATGAACTTCACAGGGTGGTGAAAGTGCACGTGATGAGCTTGATGCTCCTTTCCAATACATTGAGGTTCTTATTCTGGTGACATAATGATCGATGCTTGGTTGCCATTTGACAAATAAGATAATAATCTCATCATTCGGGTAAAAACTTTTATTCAACCAGTGGGAGTATTGTAAATGCCCCCAGGAAAGTCGAAAGAGGAACTCTTCATTGAGACAATAATACACAGCAATCTGTGGGAGAGTTGTGGTTGGTATTATAAAATAAGGATCTGCTGGAGTCCAAGTCAAACCAAGATTCTTTATTTCTGAGCTCAGAGAGAATAACAGAGTTACACAGCGCAGTGTAGACAGTCTGAATTCCTGAAGCATTGAGTGATTAGCACATATCTTTATAGTTTCCTGTTCCTGGGTGGGACTTTATTCATACAAGTATACAGGTGCAAATTGGTTTGCAACACAGGATGATATTCCCAAGAACAGGAGATTATAATAGGACAGTTTCACAAGGTTAGTCACATACTCAGTTATGTGGACACACAAACAATTAACATTTTCCATTACAGAGTCTGAACATTTTCATTTCATTAAATCATCAGTGGGCCAACAATGCAAATGTCAACAATGGAACAAATGCATCACATCCAAATATCACTTGATTATCTGTAGTGCTGGAGGAATGACACACCCAGATAAACACACAGTCAGAGTTTAAAAAAGGACAATTTAAAACAAGGAACCTGATCTCCTTTATATTCAAACTGACATACTCCATATTCAATTCATGTTTTCTAATAAAAACAAAAAATATATATGTTTGAGTATACCCTGTACCATTTAATTTCATATGGTAAAGACAGGTAAACACATTGTCAGTCAACAATATAAGACAACGGGAGCACTGTGTATGTTCTCTGATGAATTTTAAGTCAATGTGATGTGAAATATCAACATGCACGCTAAGAGAAGTAATTTCTCTCTCCTGTGTGGATTCTCTAATGACGTTTTAATGACTGTTATGAGTAATATGTTTTCCCACAGCCTGAGCTTTTCTAAGCCTTCTCATCTGTGTGCAGTCTAATGTGTTATTTCAGACTTCCTAAATGGACAAATGGTTTGCACCCTGGGAGGAGTGGTAAGGCTTCTCTCCTGTGTGTATTCTCTCATGTAGTTTCAGGTGTCCATTCTGGTTGAAACACATTCCACATTGGGAGCAGTGGTAAGGCTTCTCTCCTGTGTGTATTCTCTCATGTCGTTTCAGATCCCCCGAATGGTTGAAACACTTTCCACATTGGGAGCAGTGGTAAGGCTTCTCTCCTGTGTGTATTCTCTCATGTCGTTTCAGATCCCCCGAATGGTTGAAACACTTTCCACATTGGGAGCAGTGGTAAGGCTTCTCTCCTGTGTGTATTCTCTCATGGAGTTTCAGCTCCCCCGAATGGTTGAAACACTTTCCACATTGGGAGCAGTGGTAAGGCTTCTCTCCTGTGTGTACTCTCTCATGTAGTTTCAGCTCCCCCGAATGGTTGAAACACTTTCCACATTGGGAGCAGTGGTAAGGCTTGTCTCCTGTGTGTATTCTCTCATGTCGTTTCAGATCCCCCGAATGGTTGAAACACTTTCCACATTGGGAGCAGTGGTAAGGCTTCTCTCCTGTGTGTATTCTCTCATGTCGTTTCAGATCCCCTGAATGGTTGAAACACTTTCCACATGATGGTTGAAACTCTTTCCACACTGGGAACAGTGGTAAGGCTTCTCTCCTGTGTGTATTCTCTCATGTTGTTTCAGCATCCCTGACTGGTTGAAACCCTTTCCACACTGGGAACAGTGGTAAGATTTCTCCCCTGTGTGTATTCTCTTATGTTTTTTCAGTTGTGCTTTCTGTTTAAAACTCTTTTCACACTGGGAGCACTGGTGTCGTCTTGCTGGTTTGGACGTCCCTGGCTCTGGTTCCTCTGAGTCTGGTCTTTCTCCTGCCAAAGATAGTGTTATTTTTAAATAGAGACTCAAATGAAACCACATGATAAAAAAACCTTGCTACGAGGGTAAATCCTAAATCAGATCTCTCAATAACCTGAGGCCAGTTTGAACAATCTTAGTGTGATTTTAAAACAAATGTAGAGATTCCTGGTAATTACTGCTATGTTTACATTACTTATTCATCCTGTTTTACAAGTCAGAACACAAAAACCTAGACAGTTCTAGGACACTGAAGACACAGACGTCACTAGATTCCAATTGAACAGGTGGTTCTAAATATATAACTTCCATAGCTGTATGATACAGAATGTGACCTACACACTTCCTTAAACATAAAATAACTAAAGAAGTAATTTTGTGTGGAAGACCAAAACTAGTTTTTACGTCGCAGATACAAAGCACATCAGTAACATCTCCCCGTTGTTGAAAGGGTTCGACACATTGCTGTTTAATTGGACCAATTTCTTATTTAGACATTCACAGATTTTCAACATTTTGATTATCGCTGATGTCATATTTTGGGTAAATGTTCCTAAAACTGATAGTAACAACAAAAAACAAAAATATAAACGCAACATGTAAAGTGTTGGATGTTTCATGAGCTGAACAAAAAATATTGCAGAATTTTTTACATCCCTGTTAGTCAACATTTATTCTTTGCCAAGATAATCCATCCACCTGACAGGTGAGGCATATCAAGAAGCTGATTGAACAGCTTGCTTATTACACAGGTGCACCTTGTGCTGGGGATAATAAAAGGCTACTCGAAAATGTGCAGTTTGTTCACACAACAATGCCACAGATCTCTGAGGGAGCGGGCAATTGGCATGCTGACTGCAGGAATGTCCACTGGAGCTGTTGTCAGGGAATTTAATGTACAGTACCAGTCAAAAGTTTGGACTCGCCTACTCATTCAAGGGTTTTTCTTTATTTTTACTATTTTCTACATTGTAGAATAATAAAGACATCAAAATTATTAAAAAACACATGGAATCATGTAGTAACCACAAGTGTTAAATCAAAATATATATTTGATTCTTCAAAAGTTGCCACCCTTGCTTTCTCTCAAACAGCTTCACCTGGAATCCTTTTCCAACAGTCTTGTAGGCGTTCCCACATATGCTGAGAACTTGTAGGCCGCTTTCCCTTCACCTCTGCGATCCAACTCATCCCAAACCATCTTGATTTGGTTGAGGTCGGGGGATTGTGTAGGCCAGGTCATCTGATGCAGCACTCCATCACTCTCCTTCTTGGTAAAATAGCTCTTACACAGCCTGGAGGTGTGTTGGGTCATTGTCCTGTTGAAAATCAAATGACAGTGGGACTAAGCCCAAACCAGATGGGATGGCATATAGCTGTAGAATGCTGTGGAAGCCATGCTGGTTAAGTGTGACTTTGATTTATTTATTCATGACATTGTCAACAGCAAAGCACCCGCACACCATCACATCTCCTCCTCCATGCTTCACGGTGGGAACCACACATGCGGAGATAATCTGTTCATCTACTCCTCGTCTCACAAAGACATGACGCTCGGATCCAAAAATCTCAAATTTGGACTCATCAGACCCAAGGACAGATATCCACCGGTCTAATGTCCATTGCTCGTATTTCTTGGCCCAAGCAAGTCTCTTCTTCTTATTGGTGTGCTTGAGTAGTGGTTTCTTTGCAGCAATTCGACCATGAAGGCCTGATTCACACAGTCTCCTCTGAACAGTTGATATTGAGATGTGTCTGTTCATGCAACTCTGTGAAGCATTTATTTGGGCAGCCATTTCTGAGGCTGGTAACTCTAATGAACGTATCCTCTGCAGCAGAAGTAACTCTGGGTCTCAAAATGCAAATGAATTACTTAAAAATCATTCAATGTGATTTTCTGGATTTTTGTTTTAGATCCCGTCTCTCATGGTTGAAGCCTGCTATAGACCACCCTCTGCCCCCAGCTGTGCTCTGGACACCATATGTGAACTGATTGCCCCCCATCTATCTTCGAGCTCGTGCTGCTAGGCGACCTAAACTGGAACATGCTTAACACCCCAGCCATCCTACAATCTAAACGTGATGCCCTCAATCTCACACAAATTATCAATGAACCTCCCCAAAGCCTTAAACACGGGCACCCTCATAGATATCATCCTAACCAACTTGCCCTCTAAATACATCAGCGATCACTGCCTCATTGCCTGCATCCGTAATGGGTCAGCGGTCAAACGACCTCCACTCATCACTGTCAAACGCTCCCTGAAACACTTCAGCGAGCAGGCCTTTCTAATCGACCTGGCCGGGGTATCCTGGAAGGATATTGATTTCATCCCGTCAGTAGAGGATGCCTGGGTATTTTTTTAAAAAATGCCTTCCTAACCATCTTAAATAAGCATGCCCCGTTCAAGAAATGTAGAACCAGGAACAGATATAGCCCTTGGTTCTCCCCAGACCTGACTGCCCTTAACCAACACAAAAACATCCTATGGAGTTCTGCATTAGCATCGAACAGCCCCGTGATATGCAGCTGTTCAGGGAAGCTAGAAACCATTATACACAGGCAGTTAGAAAAGCCAAGGTTAGCTTTTTCAAGCAGAAATTTGCTTCCTGCAACACTAACTCAAAAAAGTTCTGGAACACTGTAAAGGCCATGGAGAATAAGAACACATCCTCCCTGCTGCCCACTGCACTGAAGATAGGAAACACTGTCACCACTGATAAATCCACCATAATTGAGAATTGCAATAAGCATTTTTCTATGGCTGGCCATGCTTTCCACCTGGCTACTCCTACCCCGGTCAACAGCACTGCATCCCCCACAGCAACTCGCCCAAGCCTTCCCCATCTCTCTTTCTCCCAAATCCAGTCAGCTGATGTTCTGACAGAGTGGCAAAATCTGGACCCCTACAAATCAACCCAGGCTAGACAATCTGGACCCTTCATTTCTAAAATTATCTGCCGAAATTGTTGCCACCCCTATTACTAGCCTGTTCAACCTCTCGTGTCATCTGAGATTCCCAAAGATTGGAAAGCAGCTGCGATCATCCCCCTCTTCAAAGGGGGGGACACTCTTGATCCAAACTGCTACAGACCTATATCGATCCTACCTTGCCTTTCTAAGGTCCATCCATTACCGACCATTTCGAATCTCACCATACCTTCTCTGCTATGCAATCTGTTTTCAGAGCCGGTCATGGGTGCACCTCAGCCACGCTCAAGATCCTAAACGATATCTTAACCGCCATCGATAAGAAACATTACTGTGCAGCCGTATTCATTGATCTGGACAAGGCTTTCAACTCTGTCAATCACCACATCCTCATCAGCAGACTCAACAGCCTTGGTTTCTCAAATGATTGCCTCGCCTGGTTCACCAACTACTCTCTGATAGAGTTCAGTGTGTCAAATCGGAGGGTCTGCTGTCCGGACCTCTGGCAGTCTTTATGGGGGTGCCACAGGGTTCAATTGTTGGACCGACTCTCTTCTCTGTATACATCAATGATGTCGCTCTTGCTGCTGGTGAGTCTCTGATCCACCTCTACACAGACAACACCATTCTGTATACTTCTGGCCCTTCTTTGGACACTGTGTTAACAACCCTCCAGGCAAGCTTCAATGCCATACAACTCTCCTTCCGTGGCCTCCAATTGCTCTTAAATACAAGTAAAACTAAATGCATGCTCTTCATCTACAAGACCCTGCTAGGTAAAGTCCCCCCTTATCTCAGCTCGCTGGTCACCATAGCATCACCCACCTGTAGCACGCACCTGTAGCACGCCCTCCAGCAGGTATATCTCTCTGGTCACCCCCAAAATCAATTCTTTCTTTGGCTGCCTCTCCTTCCAGTTCTCTGCTACCAATGACTGGAATGAACTACAAAAATCTCTGAAACTGGAAACACTTCTCCCTCACTTGCTTGAAGCACCAACTGTCAGAGCAGCTCACAGATTACTGCACCTGTACATAGCCCACCTATAATTTAAACCCAAACAACTACCTCTTTCCCTACTGTATTTATTTTATTTATTTTGCTCCTTTGCACCCCATTATTTTTATTTCTACTTTGCACATTCTTCCACTGCAAATCTACCATTCCAGTGTTTTACTTGCTATATTGTATTTACTTTGCCACCATGGCCCTTTTTTACCTTTACCTCCCTTATCTCACCTCATTTCCTCACATCGTATATAGACTTGTTTATACTGTATTATTGACTGTATGTTTGTTTTACTCCATGTGTAACTCTGTCGTTGTATGTGTCGAACTGCTTTACTTTATCTTGGTCAGGTCGCAATTGTAAATGAGAACTTGTTCTCAACTTGCCTACCTGGTTAAATAAAGGTGAAATAAAATTAAAAATTAAAAAAGTGTATCCATGATAAAAAATGACAGACCTCTACATGCTTTGTAAGTAGGAAACACTGCCGATTTTGCAGGTTATCAAATACTTGTTCTCCCCACTGTATAGCCATATTATAAAGTATGAAAAGGCTTGTTCGTTCACATGTCATGAATTCACTATGACATGATATTTGTATTACGACTTTTATTATGTAATAGATCATATGGGTTGAAAAGTGTTTTATTAGAAAAGTATGAAAATCAAATTGAATATAATTTTTATTCACGTGCCGAATACAACCGGTGTAGACCTTAGTGAAATGCTTACTTACAAGCCCTTAACCAACAATGCAGTTAAGAAAAATACTTGTAAAGTACAAAAAAAGTCCCTCTGACACCGCCTGGTATAGAAGTCCTGAGTGGCAGGAAGCTTGGTCCTAGTGATGTACTGGGTCGTACGCACTGCCCTCTGTAGTGCCTTGCGGTCAGAGGCCGAGCAGTTGCCAAACCAGGCAGTGATGCAATCAGTCAGGATGCTCTCGATGGTGCAGCTGTAGAACATTTTGAGGATCTGAGGACCCATGACAAATCTTTTCAGTATCCTGAGGGGAAATAGGTTTTGCCGTTCCCTCTTCACGACTGTCTTGGTGTGCTTGGACCATGATAGTTTGTTGGTGATGAAGAAGAAGAATGGGAGAAACTCCACAAATACAGGGGTGCCAAGATTGTAGTGTTATACCCAAGGCGGCTTGAGGCTATAATCACTGCCAAAAGTGCTTCAACAAAGCACTGAGTTAAGGTTCTGAATACTTATTTAAATGTGATATTTCAGTTAATTTTAAAATGCATTTGCAAACATTTCTAAAATCCTGTTTTTGCTTCGTCATTATAGGGTGTTGTTGTGCAGATTCATGAGGAAAACCTCCCAATTGAATCAATTTTAGAATATTCCAGTAAATTCAGGAAGTAAACTGAAAATTCCAATTCTCTTCTATGGTTTTCAATGAGGAAAATGTGGAATTTGGTTAACTTTCTGAATTGACTGGAAATTAAATGGATTTGACTCCAACCCTGGTTTTACTACAAAGCTGTCAGCGTCATCATTTAGTCAATCGATGTTATAATGCATAAAGCTCACAAATGTGCCTGTTCTCATTCAGAGTAAATTATTCTAATTGAATAAAACAGAATTAAAAACAAATACAACCTGATTGATTCTCTGCTCAACAACACTGATCACGCCAAACCTTTTTCCTTGAGAGACTGGATGACGGCTTCCTGCTCCCTCTTCCATAGTGGGAACACTGATGGCTCAACATGGTTTTCTGAGGGATGACGGCTTCCTGCTCCCTCTTCCATAGTGGGAACACTGATGGCTCAACATGGGCTTCCTGGTTATGAAAGAAAGTGTGATGGTCAATGGTAGCCACTCCCATTGTTTGAAGCAGTTGTAGTCTTTGTTGGCATGTATCCAGACCACAGAATGGTAGTAGAAAGGAGCCTGTTCCCCGCATGCTTCCTCACAATCATTGGCTGGATCGACCACTCCCCCACCTGACCACAGGACCAGAATTGCCGTCTGATCTTCATTCCTACAGCCTTCATCACCGTCCCTGGAGTCTCTTCACTGAGTAAGTATAGATAGCACTTTGAGATATCCCTCTAGTGGTGTGGGGGCTGTGCTTTGGCAAAGTGGGTGGGGTTATATCCTTCCTGTTTGGCCCTGTCCGGGGGTGTCCTCGGATGGGGCCACAGTGTCTCCTGACCCCTCCTGTCTCAGCCTCCAGTATTTATGCTGCAGTAGTTTGCCGGGGGGGCTAGGGTCAGTTTGTTATATCTGGAGTACTTCTCCTGTCCTATTCGGTGTCCTGTGTGAATCTAAGTGTGCGTTCTCTAATTCTCTCCTTCTCTCTTTCTTTCTCTCTCTCGGAGGACCTGAGCCCTAGGACCATGCCCCAGGACTACCTGACATGATGACACCTTGCTGTCCCCAGTCCACCTGGCCATGCTGCTGCTCCAGTTTCAACTGTTCTGCCTTACTATTATTCAACCATGCTGGTCATCTATGAACATTTGAACATCTTGGCCACGTTCTGTTATAATCTCCACCCGGCACAGCCAGAAGAGGACTGGCCACCCCACATATGCTCCCTCTAATTCTCTCTTTCTTTCTCTCTCTCAGAGGACCTGAGCCCTAGGACCGTGCCCCAGGACTACCTGACATGATGGCTCCTTGCTGTCCCCAGTCCACCTGACTCTGCTGCTGCTCCAGTTTCAACTGTTCTGCCTTATTATTATTCGACCATGCTGGTCATTTATGAACATTTGAACATCTTGGTCATGTTCTGTTATAATCTCTACCCGGCACAGCCAGAAGAGGACTGGCCACCCCACATAGCCCGGTTCCTCTCTAGGTTTCTTCCTAGGTTTTGGCCTTTCTAGGGAGTTTTTCCTAGCCACCGTGTTTTTACACCTGCATTGTTTGCTGTTTGGGGTTTTAGGCTGGGTTTCTGTACAGCACTTTGAGATATCAGCTGATGTACGAAGGGCTATATAAATAAATTTGATTTGATTTGAGTATAAGAAACCTCTCCCATTCTACTTGTCTATTATCTTTGTTTAGAAATAGTCATTTGTGTGACCTACTGATTTCCCTACAATTCATTTTAAGGATTTAGAAATATAGAAATGGTAGAACGAGGAATGTCAGAGTCTGGAATATAAATATATACAATTTGTTTAAAATGTATATGATGGTGTGTCTAGACATTATGGACCGTATATGAATATAAAAGGTGTGTACAGCAGTAGTTATATAGGATGAGCCTTGACTAGAATACAGGGTGGAGTACTGGGTGGTAGACGGCTAGTAACAGTGACTAAGTTCAGGGCAGGGTACTGGGTGGTAGACGGCTAGTAACGGTGACTAAGTTCAGGGCAGGATACTGGGCGGTAGACGGAAAGTAACAGTGACTAAGTTCAGGGCAGGATACTGGGCGGTGGACGGCTAGTAACAGTGACTAAGTTCAGGGCAGGGTACTGGGCGGTGGACGGCTAGTAACAGTGACTAAGTTCAGGGCAGGGTACTGGGCGGTGGACGGCTAGTAACAGTGACTAAGTTCAGGGCAGGGTACTGGGCGGTGGACGGCTAGTAACAGTGACTAAGTTCAGGGTAGGGTACTGGGCGGTAGACGGCTAGTAACAGTGACTAAGTTCAGGGCAGGGTACTGGGAGGTAGACAGCTAGTAACAGTGACTAAGTTCAGGGCAGGGTACTGGGCGGTGGACGGCTAGTAACAGTGACTAAGTTCAGGGCAGGGTACTGGGGGGTGGACGGCTAGTAACAGTGACTAAGTTCAGGGCAGGATACTGGGCGGTAGACGGCTAGTAACAGTGACTAAGTTCAGGGCAGGATACTGGGTTGTAGACGGCTAGTAACAGTGACTAAGTTCAGGGCAGGATACTGGGTGGTAGACGGCTAGTAACAGTGACTAAGTTCAGGGCAGGATACTGGGTGGTAGACAGCTAGTAACAGTGACTAAGTTCAGGGCAGGATACTGGGTGGTAGACGGCTAGTAACAGTGACTAAGTTCAGGGCAGGGTACTGGGTGGTAGACGGCTAGTAACAGTGACTAAGTTCAGGGCAGGATACTGGCGGGTGGACGGCTAGTAACAGTGACTAAGTTCAGGGCAGGATACTGGGTGGTAGACGGCTAGTAACAGTGACTAAGTTCAGGGCAGGATACTGGGCGGAGGCCGGCTAGTAACAGTGACTAAGTTCAGGGCAGGATACTGGGCGGTAGACGGCTAGTAACAGTGACTAAGTTCAGGGCAGGATACTGGGTGGTAGACGGCTAGTAACAGTGACTAAATTCAGGGCAGGATACTGGGCGGAGGCCGGCTAGTAACAGTGACTAAGTTCAGGGCAGGATACTGGGCGGTAGACGGCTAGTAACAGTGACTAAGTTCAGGGCAGGATACTGGGCGGTAGACGGCTAGTAACAGTGACTAAGTTCAGGGCAGGATACTGGGCGGTAGACGGCTAGTAACAGTGACTAAGTTCAGGGCAGGATACTGGGCGGAGGCCGGCTAGTAACAGTGACTAAGTTCAGGGCAGGATACTGGGCGGTAGACGGCTAGTAACAGTGACTAAGTTCAGGGCAGGATACTGGGCGGTAGACGGCTAGTAACAGTGATTAAGTTCAGGGCAGGATACTGGGCGGAGGCCGGCTAGAAGTGACTATTTGAACATTCATATTGAACAGCCTTACCTATAGAGTAGCACCACCACCCATCAGCCCATTCTCTTCTTGATGTCAAAGTTGCATTGTATTGTTGCTATAGGAGTTTATGATTAATAATCCTATTTACTTCAAGACACACTAAGATGTCACCATACTATTCATTTAAAGCCCCTCTGTCAGATATAAATCATCAGAGTGGGAAACCAACTGACATGGAAACAATGGAGCAAATGTATCACTATCAGAGGGGTGTATTATGACATCAGAACTACTCAGACATTCCAAATATCACTTGATTATCAGAGGGGTGAATTATGACATCAGATAGAACTACTCAGACATTCCAAATATCACTTGATCACCCTGTCATCTCAGATTTTCAAAATATGCTTTACAGCCAACGCTAGACAAGCATCTGTGTAAGTTTATCATAGCCTAGCATAGCATTACGCCTTGCTAGCAGCAGGCAAACTTGTCACGGAAATCAGAAAAGCAATCAAATTAAATAGTTTACCTTTGATGAACTTCGAATGTTTTCACTCACGAGACTCCCAGGTAGACAGCCAAAGTTCATTTTTTTCCCAAAATATTATTTTTGTAGGCGAAATAGCTCTGTTCTTATATGCCATTTAGCAGACGCTTTTATCCAAAGCGACTTACAGTCATGTGTGCATACATTCTATGTATGGGTGGTCCCGGGAATCGAACCCACTACCCTGGCGTTACAAGCGCCATGCTCTACCAACTGAGCTCACGTTTGGCTGAGAAATCGCCCGGAAATTGCGGTCCCAACTCCGAAAAATATTCCAAATTAGCTCCATAATATCGACAGAAACATGGCAAACGTTGTTTAGAATCAATCCTCAAGGTGTTTTTCTAATATCTATTTGATAATATATCCGTCGGGACAATTCCTTTTTCTCAAGGACCGATTGGAGTAATGGCTACCTCTGCACTTTACGCAAGAATCTCTCTCGGAGCCACCATGTGACCACTTACGCAATGTGCCCCCATACGGCTCTTCTTCAATAGAAATGCGTAAAACTACGTCACAATGCTGTAGAAACCTTGGGGAATATGTAGAAAGCATAAGCTTGTTGATGGTAGCTCCCCTCCCCGTTCGGGGGACACTCGGCGGTCGTCGTCGCCGGTCTACTTGCTGCCACCGATCCTTTTTCGTTTGGTTTTGTCTAATTGTTTTCACCTGTTCATTGTTTGGTTGTTAGGGTGGTAAGTTCGTTTCACCCACTTCTGTTAGATATAGACTTTCATTGAGCAATAAGTTTCATTCTTCATGTCATTTATCTTTGGTTCATTGTGTAGTTTCTTCTTTTTATTCAGTTTAGTCAAATGATGTCTCAATTTGCAATACATTTGCCAATCAGTTATACAGCCAGACCTATTTGCCATCTCTTTTGCCTCCCTCTTCATAATACCATTTTTTAATTCCTCATCAATCCACGTGTATTTAACAGTTTTTACAGTCATTTTCTTAATGGGTGCTGCTTATTAGTAACTGGGATAAGCAGCTTCAAATGTGTCAAGGGCAGCGTCTGGTTGCTCAACATTACACACCACAGACCAACAAATATTATTTACATCAACAACATAGGAATCACTACAAAAAATTGTATGACCTCTTATACACAATATTAGTCCCAGCCTTTGGAACGGTGGTTTTCCTAAACATGGCTCCTATATTGTGATCACTACATCTGATGGATCTGGATACTGCTTTAAAACCCATTTCTGCAGCATTAGTAAAGATATGATCAAACCATGTTGATGATTTCATTCCTCTACTGTTTGTCACTACCCTGGTAGGTTGATTGATAACCTGAACCAGGTCGCCAGCACTGGTTACAGTTTGAAGCTTTCGTTTGAGTGATCAGCCTGATTACAGCTTTTCTTCAGTACTAGTTAATTAATTACCAAAGTCTTGAGTTTAGTTTGCCTGTTCTACAGTCTTGTAAAGATAGGGGGTTTGACTGGGACAGGCAATGTAACATCCATAATGTTTTAAGGAAAGGTTTTTGTAAAAAAAGCACCTTACATTGGATCATCTTGAAACTTTCTCTCCAAAGCTAACTTTCATCAAGGTTTTATATAGTCTATTGGTTTCTCTCTTTTCATTGGCAGAATCCTTTTTCAGTGTTATGATATTCATAACATCCATATCCACCAGTCTATCTTCCTGCCAACTAACAGAACTCTGCTGGATGTCCTGGTAACAGATACCAGTCTATCATACTAGATGGCAGATCTATTGTATTTGTTCAAACTAAACTACAGCACTTACTTTGATGTGTCAAATCTGATCCTTTCTTCTCTTCTCCTCCTTCCACAGTTCCACTCAGCCCTGTTGTTTTCCTGCAGTCCACCAGCAGCACAGACAACCTCTTCATACCCACCAGTAAGGCGCTACCGGGAGAGGCACGACACGGGGACTCCGGGAGGGAGGAAGGGCTAGTGTTGTCCTGGTAACCATAAAGAGGGGACACAGACGCACATCATTATGGATGCTGATGTCACTGTTGTCATAAAGTGCCTTACAGAAACACAGCCCAGACCCAGATAGAGCAAGCTGTATGCTAGACCAGATCAAGCTGTACCATTTGGTGTTCTGATCTGGAGAGACTCTTCTCTGCCTCGTCAGCATCAGGATGTTGTTGAAGCTCCCCAGAGGATCCACCATAGTGATGTCTCTCTCCTGTGTTAATGAGAACATCAAAATGAGTAGTAAACTTATAACCGTCTCATAAAATCATAGGGTCTTACAAGAGGCATGAATATGTCCCTTTGATATTTTAAGTAGAGATTATGCTTCAATATTGAATTTTAAAAGCCTGTTATACTAGATGAGGGGAACTTTAATGTAGACCACATGGAGAAATCAATACATTGAATTGAAAAGTCCCTAAAATATATGAACCAATGGCAGATTGACCCTTTAACAATTCCTACAGTACTGAACAACATATTCAAGTGTAGAACTTCAGTAGAATAACACTTTAAAACCGCACATTAGTTCAACAACGGCATAGTTTGTGTCCCTGTTAAAGACAGTACTCACTGGTGTTAATCTGATATTCTGTCTCTTCCTCTTTCACTCCAAAAACGTCTTCCTCCTTCACCTTTATTGAGATAGCATCCTCTTCCTCTCTAAACGGTTCTTTCTCTTCTATCACTATAACAGCCTCCTCTTCCTCCTTTTTCAGTCTGAAATGTTCTTTCACTATAACAGCATCTTCTTCCTTCACTATAACAGTCTCATCTTCCTCCTTTTTCATTCTGAAATGTGCTTCCACTATAACAGCATCTTCTTCCTTCACTATAACAGTCTCATCTTCCTCCTTTTTCATTCTGAAATGTTCTTTCTCTTCTTTCACTGTAACCTCATCCTCTTCTTCAATGTTCATTGCCAGAGCTTCTTTCTGCAAACAGCAGACCTCCTCTTCTATAGCAGGGATGAGTAGTTTAATGAACTCATGGTCAGGGATGTTAGCTAGATAGTTAGCTAGCATTAGCGACTAGCCTAGTACTAGGCTCAGCATCAATCTTTAACAAGTTTGCAAATATTAACTAGTTAATACGTCAAAAGAACTGTGTGTAAACCACTGAGATTAGATCATGTACATTAAGATGGTCTAAAGCGTCAATCTTTCAGTTTTATGTTGGCTAGCAAGCTACCGACGTGGTCGAAAGAGTTGGCGCCTTGTTGGTCCTGAAGAAGCGTCCGTCCAGTCCATTATACGTCACGGAAGAAGCATCAACTGAAAGACGCACATCGCCATCTGCTGACTGGAGTGGGTAACGCAGTTTGGAAACAATAATTACTACACTTTTTGTATTGGAAAGAACGTCATAATTATTTAACAATAAGCTGATATATTTTCTCTTACGTCTTACAACGAATACTTTCCGGTACACAGACGTAGAAGCTCAATATGAATATGATTAATAAATACTTATATGAATAGTTAGTGTGTTTATACACATTTACTCTGTTAATTTTTCACAATTGTTTTTATCTACATGTGATCATACTATTCCCTTAAAGCCACGCTCTATAAAATACAAATCATCCTGTAAACAACAGAACAAATGCATCACATGCAAATAGCACTTGATTATCAGTAGTGCTTTACACTGGGTATACAAAACATTAAGAACAGCTGCTCCTTCCATGACTTAGAAAGACTAGGTGAATCCAGGCTAAAGCTATGATCCCTTACAGATATCACTAGTTAAATCCACTTCAATCCGTGTAGATGAAGGGGGGAGACAGGTTAAATAAGGATGTTTAAGCCTTGAGACATGAGACATGGATTGTGCATGTGTGCCATTTAGACAGTTAATGGGGAAGACAAAATATTTAAGTGCTTTTGAATGGGGTATGGTAGTAGGTTCCAGGCGCACCAATTTGTGATTTGTTTTTTCCAACTCAACAGTTTCCCATGTGTACCAAGAATGGTCCACCACCGTAACAGTGGAGGTCAGTGCCATTTAAGATGAGGGGGGACCATTTTGTTTTTCATGGGCATGTCCTTATTTCTACTACAGCATGTTGGATGACTGTCATTCATATTCCATTCACCTTGTTCAACGTAACAGAGATAGGTCTAGGATACTACATTATACTCACATTTTCCCTATACCCATCATGAGGTAGCTACAACCTAGTCTATGAATGAAAGTTTACCACGTAGGTGCACACAGGTTGAGAGAAAAAATTAAGGTGACAGACAGTGACACATTCAATACCACTCTCGCCTGCTGATCTAGGATGTAATCATTAGTCCCGCAGTTGCAAACGAGAGTTTCTGTTGAACAAATTCAGGTATGTTTATCCCTGTTTTGTTCCGTTTAAGAAATGTTTGTCAACAGAATCGTCGGAATGAATACACCCCTGATCATGTGTAAACACAGTTCACTTTCATTACAGCCACGTTGTATTCCTTCTCTCCTCCTCTCACCTTTTCCCTTCGCTTCTGGACTTCAATGCACAACACATCAGCTGTATGTGACCAGGTGAAAAAAAACTTTTCCAAAACCTCGTAGGTTTGTATTGAAGTCAAATTACTCAGAGGAAAAGCGGAAACTCGCTGTTCTCCAGGCTACACCATGGTGCTACCCTACAGAATGCTGCTGAGGCTACTGTAGACCTTCATGTTTTCATCAATTATTTGGTGACATGATTATTTTTAATATAGTTTTATCTAAAAACGATTAAACTTTTTTACATGTTTTATTATTTTTATGAAAATCACTGAGGAGGGTCCTCCCCTTCCTCCTCTCAGGAGCCTCCACTTCCTCCTCTGAGGAGCCTCCCCTTTCTCCTCTGAGGAGCATCCCCTTCCTCCTCTCAGGAGCCTCCCCTTCCTCCTCTGAGGAGCCTCCACTGCACCCAAAGGAAGCATTGGAGTCAACATGGGCCAGCATCCCTGTGGAAAGCTTTCGACACCTTGTAGAGTCCATGCCCCGACGAATTGAGGCTATTCTTAGGGAGAAAGGGGAGGGTCCAACTCCATATTAGGAAGGTGTTCGAAATGTTTGGTATAATCAGTGGATATATCTGCCATTTAGCAGACACTTTTATCCAAAGGGATTTGCAGTCATGTTTGCAAACACTTATCATATGGATGGTCCCAGGAATCAAACCCACTACCCTGGTTTAACAAGCACTATACTCCACCAACTGAGCTACAGGACCACAAGGAATGATCAAGGAATGGCGCACCTTTATTTAATCTTTATTTAACTAGGCAAGTCAGTTAAGAACACATTCTTATTTTCAATGACGGCCTAGGAACGGTGGGTTAACTGCCTTGTCTAGGGGCAGAACGCTAGATTTTCACCTTGTCAGCTCGGGGACCCAAACTTGCAACCTTACAGTTAACTAGTCCAACGCTCTAACCACCTGCCTCTCATTACACTCCACGAGGAGCCTGCCTGTTATGCAAATGCAGTAGAAGCCAAGGTAAGTTTCTAGCTAGCATTAAACTTCTTATAAAAAACAATCAATCATAATCACTAGTTATAACGAGCCGATTTGGACATATTTGTATAAAAGACCGAACATATGGAGCTCCATGTATATTTGTGTAAATATATTAAATATGAATGTAAATGATGAAATATTAGGTACGTACCTTTATGATTTATATTTACCCGATTGAGATATATTAATTTGTTGTTAGTGTAACTCGGACATTTGGCCCCCCCTCTTGCCTGTTCATTGTATTGTGTTAATTTTGTTAGGATAAAGGCAGGAAGTTGGGCCTTCGGGAGAGGGAGTCCTTGCTAGACGCGGGAGCGGTATAGTTTTTTGACCATACAGACATACAGACATACAGACATACAGGTCATAATATGTATTTTCCATATCAAGTATTTTGTGCTTTAAGTTGATTGGAGACTCATTTATTTGTTAGATATAAGAAGAATAAACATTTTTGTTGCACCATATCCCTGGATGTCATGGAATGTTTGGCCGTTTGGAAACCTTGAGTGTGGACTGTATGCGTACCAAACAACCCCGCTTCAGGCTTGGGCAGTGGCTATGGTAAAGACGAAAGGAAGCCACTACAATCAAGTCAAAAAACTCCGCGAAGGATTACTATCGGAAGGAAATCTCCGGTTCGGACACACGCTGGATATTGTTCTATTTGTAATTGCATCCGGATCGTAAGGACAGCTCGCTTGGAAGGATTTGAACTCCTAGAATTCGCCAGCCGTGAGTAACCACTGCGAATGAATGAGCTGCCCTGTTCAATGCGATCATTTGATCATGCATATTATGGAAGCGCAAATGTGCTTTTAATTGGAATGTTTGATAAACTTGGGAATGGAATTCAAAACACAGCGTTGTGAAAACAATTAAGAAGTTTAAGTTTGGGAAACACTGAGATCCTATGCACAATGTAGCCTAATCTTATGTCTAATATTTGGCCTAACGTGGAAATGCAATGCATCAACGCAACAAATTGCAATCTAAGGATCTGAAGATACTGCGTGTTTAAACTTCATTAAAGGGACAACTTATAATGGGATGAAATGTTTAAAACGCATCTAAAATGCCGAACTTGCACATGTTCAATTCAAAATGGGTCAATATGCTGAAATGGAGGACTGTGTTTTAAAGCATTAAAGGAGGTCTAAAGGGGCATTACGTTTAACAATCAAAAACCAACAACTGTGTCATTGTAAATTGAGTGAACTAAAAGTGAATGATGGAGGATGAAATCCCAAATAAGACTCCACTGGAGAGGGCAGAGGAGCATCTAAATTCACTCTATGCAGCCCGGAGAGGCAAACTTGGAGTGTGTACACGCAAAATGAATGAAATAAAAGCCCTTCTTGTTGATGGAGGAAACATTGAAACTGTGGATGAGAGTCTTGAAGCATTCCATGCTGTTCTCAATGACTTTAAGAATGCTCATGATTCTGTGCTAGAGCTGGTCACAGAGGAGGAACACGAACAGGAGAGCATTAACTATTATCAACCAAGAATGAGAACTTATGAACATTTCCTGAAAGAGGTGGAAATATGGAAAAAAGCTGAAATCGAGCCACAAACGCTCATTGAACCACACGACAGCATTTCCAATGTGTCAAAAACATCAAGTAAAACAAAGTCTTCTAAAACTGCTTCCTCAGTGTCCTCTGCACGCCTAAAAGCTGAGGCAGAACGAGCAGCTCTACTAGCTCGCCAAGCATCATTACAGGACAAGCATGCATTGGAACTGGAGAAAGCTCAACTGGAACAACAGAAAGCTCAACTGGAACAACAGAAAGCTCAACTGAATGTTAGGATGGAAAAAATGGCACTGGAAACGGACATAGCAGCATATAATGCCAAACTGAAGGTTCTGGAGAGTGTTGAGTCAACTTCTCAATCCCATTCTGTGGCAGCCCATTTTCTAAGCCAAGAAGATGGAATGAACTCTTATTATGAGAACCAGGAACCCGAGGTCTATAAGGAACCTGAACCATCACCTGTTGCATTTTCTGCATTAGGTGCAGTTCCAAAGACCCCACTACAAAGAGTTTTACAACAACCGACCACAAAGCCATCAAAACCTATTCAGAAAACAGTCATAAACCACACCCTTCAGCAGCCAACATCGAGGTCTAGCAATCAACACAGAATCAACACTGCGGGTATCAGCCATAATACCAGCCATGATAACCTCACTACTGTCATGCAAAGGCAGAATGAAATTGCTGACCTCCTTGTACTACAGCACAAACAGGCCACACTCCCTGTTAGGGAGATACCCATGTTTGACGGTGATCCTCTAAACTTTAGGCCATTTATGCGTGCATTTGAGCATGGAATAGAAGATAAGACAAGCAGTCACCAGGATAGGCTCTATTACCTGGAACAGTACACCTCTGGTCAGCCCAAGGATCTGGTCCGTAGTTGTCTGCATATGGAAGCCAGAAGAGGCTATGCAGAGGCCAAGAGGTTGTTAAAGGAACACTTTGGCAATGAAATCAAAGTCACCACTGCTTATATGGAAAAAGCTTGGAACTGGATACACATCAAACCGGATGATGGAAAGGGACTGGGTGGCTATGCACTCTATCTTAGAGGATGCTGTAACGCTATGCAAGACCTACAGAACATGGAAGAGCTTAATCTTCCCTCCAACATAAAGTTGATCATGTCAAAACTTCCTTACAAACTAAGGGAAAAATGGAGGTCTACGGCATGTGATATTTTAGAGAGAAGCCACCTGAGGGCCCAGTTCAGTGACCTTGTGACGTTCATGGAAAAACAGGCCAAAATACTGCAGGATCCGTTGTACGGAGATATCCAAGATCCCCTGACCAACAAAAGGTTTTTTAAAACCAAAACAGAAGCTGTCTTTAAACAGCAGTTCAAATCCAAGAGTAGGGGAAGCAGCTTTGCCACTGCAGTAGATGTAGTGGCAGATTGTAACTCGGAAAAACCTCTAAAAGAACAAACATTCAAAATCAAGAAACCAGGCACCTACCCTTCTGATGCTCCCAGTATCTCATGTGTATTTTGCACTGGTGAGCATTTCCTGGTCGACTGCCAACAGGTGAAGGCACAGCCACACGAAGCCAAGGTTGAGTTTCTGAGATCAAAAGGCCTTTGTTTTGGCTGTTTGATGAGAGGACACTTAAGCAAAGAATGTAAAAGAAGGATGACCTGTCAGAAATGTCAAAGAAGGCACCCCACTATCCTGCACATTGAAGGAAGAGAGAGATTTAGATCTCTGAAGGCAGATACGAGGGGTGTAGCAGTAAAGCGGGAGGAGACTGTCAGCAGTGTTCTTGTTTCACTGGAAGCTGGTGAAGATACCGGGGCCGGTACAGATTGTGCACTTGCGATTGTGCCAGTTCAAGTAAAGATGGCAAATGGAAGCAAGTCTACGTTAACCTATGCATTTCTCGATTCTGGTAGCTCAGCAACATTTTGTACGGAGAGACTCATGAGGCAGATGCAAGCTAAAGGCAGTGAGACTGAAATTCTGCTACGCACAATGGGGCAGGAGAGTCCTACCAAGAGCTTTGAAATATCTGGATTAGAGATTGGCAATGTGGAAGGTGACACATTTCTTGCATTACCAAAGGTCTACACCCAAAATAAGATCCCAGTGACAAGAGAGAACATTCCCACTCAGAAAGATCTCAAAAGGTGGCCATACCTGAAAGAAGTTCAGTTGAAGGAAATTGACGCCGACGTCGAACTCCTGATTGGCGTAAATGCTCCAAAGGCAATGGAACCCTGGAAAATCATAAATAGCCAAGGCAACGGACCGTATGCAGTGAAAACTCTCTTTGGATGGGTGATGAACGGTCCTCTTAACAATTGTACCATGGCAGAAGAATCTGGGCATCCTACGGTGATGGCCAATCGTATCTCAATTGCCGACCTGGGGGTTCTTCTTGTAAATCAGTACAACCATGACTTCCCTGAGAGAGGGTATGAAGAGAAAAGTGAGATGTCAGCTGAGGATCGTAGGTTTATGGAGATCGTATCAAGCTCCATAACCCTCAAAGACCATCACTACTACTTACCGTTGCCCTTTCGCAAAACAGATGTAGTCCTGCCAAACAATCGTGACATGGCAAAGCAGCGGGCTCTAAATATTATCATTAAGTTCAAGAAGGACAAAGGTTACGCTGCAGAGTACAAAGGCTTCATGGAAGAGATGATAACAAAAGGTTACGCCGAGAAGGTACCACAAGAACAGCTCCTCAGAGAGAAAGGCAAGGTATGGTACATACCACACCATGGCGTTCACCATAAGCGCAAAGGAACGATACGAGTAGTGTTTGACTGTTCATCATCCTATAAAGGTATATCTCTTAACAGTGAACTCCTTCAAGGCCCCGACCTGGCAAACACGCTTATAGGAGTCTTGCTAAGATTTCGGCAAGAGCACATTGCCATGATGGCAGACATCGAAGGAATGTTCCATCAAGTACGTGTCCATGAAGATTACTTAGACTTCCTGCGATTCCTATGGTGGCCGGATGGTGATACTAACAAAAGATTGGAGGAGTACAGAATGACGGTACATCTTTTTGGTGCTATATCCTCTCCAAGTTGTGCAAACTTTGCACTGCGAAGGACTGCAGAAGACAACTGTGAGAGGTACGATGAAGAGGTAATTCAAACAGTCAAGTCCAACTTCTATGTTGATGACTGCCTCAAGTCAGTGGCCACAGAAGAACAAGCCATAGCTCTCACGAAAAACCTCAGGGATGTGTGCTCTCAGGGTGGGTTCAAATTGACCAAGTGGGTCAGCAACAGCCGCACTGTGCTGGCTTCTATCCCTGATGAACACAAAGCCAAGCAGATAAAAGAACTGGACCTGGACAGAGAAAAGCTGCCTGTTGAAAGAGCACTTGGAATCCGATGGAACATTGAAAGTGATGCATTTACCTTCCGAGTCACTGTCAAGAACAGACCCCTTACAAGAAGAGGTATTCTCTCAACTGTCAGCTCTATTTATGATCCATTAGGTTTCCTCGCCCCATTTGTATTAAAGGCAAAGCAAATTCTTCAAGTGCTCTGCAAGCTGAAGTGTGGATGGGACGAAGTCATCCCTGAAGAACACTCTATTTCATGGCAGAGATGGCTCTCAGAGCTGGACCAGCTCTCCAGATTCCAGATAGACAGGTGTATGATGCCTGAGAACTTTGGTCAAGTCAAGACTGCACAGCTGCATCACTTCGGTGATGCAAGTGAACAAGGTTATGGCACGGCAAGTTACCTTAGGTTCACAAACGGTATGGAAAAGGTTCACATTGCATTCATACTGGGGAAATCAAGGGTGACTCCACTCAAGCAGATGACAATCCCCAGACTGGAACTTGCTGCAGCAACACTGGCAGTGCGAGTGGACAGGATGTTAAGGTTGGAGCTCCAGATTGAACTTGAGGAGTCAACTTTTTGGACGGACAGCCAGTCTGTGCTAAAATACATCCGCAATGATACCAAGAGATTCCATACCTTTGTGGCTAATAGGGTTGCTATGATCCGTGACCTATCGAAAGCAAAACAGTGGAGATATTTGAACTCAAAACACAACCCAGCCGATGATGCCTCAAGAGGATTACATGTTGAAATGTTCCTGAACTCAAAGAGATGGCGTAAGGACCAGAATTCCTGGAGAAAACAGAAACTCAATGGCCGAAAGTCCCCGAGGAGATTGGCTCCATCCCTCCGGATGATCCAGAGGTGAGAAAAGACGTAATCATAAACCATACAAGTGTGGAAGAAAAGAGTCCAACCAGCAAACTGATTGAGTACTATTCAACATGGAACAGCTTGAAGAAAGCAGTTGCCTGGATGCTGAAACTGAAGAAACGTCTCCTACAGTTAAGCCAGAAAAGGAAAATTCTCACTCAAACCGATCCAAGACCAGATCAGAGTCTGACAAACTCACTGAAGGAACAAATTGACAAGTTCAAACTGACGTTTGGAAAAGAAAGTCTGTCTGTGGACGACCTAGATGAAGCAGAAAAGGTCATCATTCGATTTGAACAACGGCATCACTTTAAACAAGAAATTGCACTAGTTGTGAAAGGAAAACAATGTGCCAAGAGAAGTGGCTCAATCTGTAAGCTTGATCCAATTGTAGACAATGGGATTCTGAGAGTAGGAGGAAGGTTAAGCAAAGCTGCTATGCCTACGGAACTAAAGAATCCTATGATCCTGCCCAAAGACTCTTACATCTCTAGACTGATCTTACTCCACATCCATGAGCAGGTTGGCCACTCTGGGAGAGGTCACATGCTTTCTAGACTTCGCCAGCGATATTGGATACCCTGTGCCAACTCTTTAGCAAGGAAGATCCTTAAGAGCTGTGTCTTTTGCAGGCGGATGCAAGCTAGAGCTGGAGAACAGAAGATGGCCGACCTTCCACAAGATCGGGTGTCACCTGATTTGCCGCCTTTCACCCATGTGGGCATAGATTACTTCGGCCCCATAGAGGTGAAGCGAGGCCGCGTTCATGTGAAGCGTTATGGTGTGATCTTTACTTGCCTCGTGAGTCGAGCTGTCCATCTAGAAGTTGCTAGTTATCTGGATACTGATTCCTGCATCAATGCCCTGCGCAGGTTCATCTGTCGAAGGGGCCCAGTAACAAGTATCAGAACAGACAATGGCACCAACTTTGTTGGAACACACAGAGAGCTAGGAGAAGCTATGAAAGAGCTGGATCACAACAAGATTCAAAAAGAATTACTGAAGGAAGGAGTGACATGGTCATTCAACCCTCCCTCTGGAGCCCACCATGGGGGGTATGGGAGAGGTTGATCCGACTGGTGAAAAAGATCCTCTATTCAGTCCTTAAAGAGCAAGTACTGGATGATGAGTCTTTGCAGACAGCCTTGTGTGAAGTTGAGGCGATTATGAACGACAGACCAATCACTACTGTAACAAATGACCCTAATGATCTAGAACCCCTGACTCCGAACCATCTGCTTCATCTGAAAGCTAAGCCAGTCCTGCCACCAGGACTATTCCAGAGAAGCGACCTATACTCACGAAGGAGATGGAAGCAAGTACAATATATCACTGAGCTCTTCTGGAAGAGATGGATCAGGGAGTATCTTCCACTTATGCAGGAGCGGAACAAGTGGAACAAAACTAAGAGAAACTTCAGTCCTGGTGACCTCGTGGTCATCGTCGATGACACCGCCCCAAGGAACTCTTGGCTAATGGGGCGTGTGGTGGAGGCTTTGCCAGGGGCCAAAGGTCTTGTCCGGAGCGTCATGGTTAAGACTAAGACCAATATCTTACAGAGACCTATCAATAAACTCTGTCTGCTCCTTGAGGCGACGGAGTGACACACACACACACACAGTGCTCCATCTTAGAATCACGTGCACCTCTGATTCGTTGATGTCGTACTCTTACATTCTTTGATGTCATACATTTTTGGATGTCAAACTCTTGACATTTTTCGAAGTTGAACACCTTTACACTTCAACTCAGACTGAGATCTATGGACTATTTTCCTATATGGTACCTTGTATATTTGTATATAGCTATAAACTGTAATAGTGCTCTGGTATAGAATGTTTTGTGTATTGGCTCTATGTTTGAATATTAAGTAATTGTTGTGCATTCAGTGCAGTCAACAATTAGGGGCCGGTATGTTAGAGCCGATTTGGACATATTTGTATAAAAGACCGAACATATGGAGCTCCATGTATATTTGTGTAAATATATTAAATATGAATGTAAATGATGAAATATTAGGTACGTACCTTTATGATTTATATTTACCCGATTGAGATATATTAATTTGTTGTTAGTGTAAACTCGGACATTTGGCCCCCCCTCTTGCCTGTTCATTGTATTGTGTTAATTTTGTTAGGATAAAGGCAGGAAGTTGGGCCTTCGGGAGAGGGAGTCCTTGCTAGACGCGGGAGCGGTATAGTTTTTTGATCATACAGACATACAGACATACAGACATACAGGTCATAATATGTATTTTCCATATCAAGTATTTTGTGCTTTAAGTTGATTGGAGACTCATTTATTTGTTAGATATAAGAAGAATAAACATTTTTGTTGCACCATATCCCTGGATGTCATGGAATGTTTGGCCGTTTGGAAACCTTGAGTGTGGACTGTATGCGTACCAAACAACCCCGCTTCAGGCTTGGGCAGTGGCTATGGTAAAGACGAAAGGAAGCCACTACAGAGTTAATGTGGAGGCTATATACAGGAGGTACCCATACAGAGTCAATGTAGAGACTATATAGAGGAGATACCAGTACAGAGTCAATGTGGAGGCTAATTATAATAATATAATATATGCCATTTAGCAGTCGCTTTTATCCAAAACGACTTACAGTCATGTGTGCATACATTCTAGGTATGGGTGGTCCCGGGAATCGAACCCACTACCCTGGCGTTACAAGCACCAAGCTCTACCAACTGTGCTACAGAAGGACCACAAGGCTATATACAGGAGATACCAGTACAGAGTCAATGTGGAGACTATATACAAGGGGTACCAGTACAGTGTCAATGTGGAGGCTATATACAGGGGGTACCAGTACAGAGTCAATGTGGAGGCTATATACAGGAGGTACCTGTACAGAGTCAATGTGGAGGCTATATACAGGGGGTAAAGAGTCAATGTGGAGGCTATATACAGGAGGTACCAGTACAGAGTCAATGTGGAGACTATATACAGGGGGTAACGGTAAAGAGTCAATGTGGAGGCTATATACAGCAGGTACCAGTACAGAGTTAATGTGGAGGCTATATACAAGGGGTACCAGTATAGTCTCAATGTGGAGACTATATACAGGGGGTACCAGTACAGAGTCAATGTGGAGGCTATATACAGGGGGTACCAGTACAGAGTCAATGTGGAGGCTATATACAAGGGGTACCAGTACAGAGTAAATGTGGAGGCTATATACAGGGGGTACTAGTACAGAGTCAATGTGGAGGCTATATACAGGGGGTAGCGGTAAAGAGTCAATGTGGAGGTTATATACATGAGGTACCAGTACAGAGTCAATGTGGAGGCTAAATACAGGAGGTACCAGTACAGAGTCAATGTGGAGGCTATATACAGGGGTACCAGTACAGAGTCAATGTGGAGGCTATATACAGGAGGTACCAGTACAGAGTCAATGTGGAGGCTATATACAGGGGGTAACGGTAAAGAGTCAATGTGGAGGCTATATACAGGGGGTACCAGTACAGAGTCAATGTGGAGGCTATATACAGGGGGTAACGGTAAAGAGTCAATGTGGAGGCTATATACAGGAGGTACCAGTACAGAGTCAATGTGGAGGCTATATACAGGGGGTACCAGTACAGAGTCAATGTGGAGGCTATATACAGGGGTACCAGTACAGAGTCAATGTGGAGGCTATATACAGGGGTACCAGTACAGAGTCAATGTGGAGGCTATATACAGGGGTACCAGTACAGAGTCAATGTGGAGGCTATATACAGGGGGTACCAGTACAGAGTCAATGTGGAGGCTATATACAGGAGGTACCAGTACAGAGTCAATGTGGAGGCTATATACAGGAGGTACCAGAGGCTATATACAGGAGGTACCAGTACAGAGTCAATGTGGAGGCTATATACAGGGGGTACCTGTACAGAGTCAATGTGGAGGCTATATACAGGGGGTACCAGTACAGAGTCAATGTGGAGGCTATATACAGGAGGTACCAGTACAGAGTCAATGTGGAGGCTATATACAGGAGGTAACAGTACAGAGTCAATGTGGAGGCTATATACAGGAGGTACCAGTACAGAGTCAATGTGGAGGCTATATACAGGAGGTACCAGTACAGAGTCAATGTGGAGGCTATATACAGGAGGTACCAGTACAGAGTCAATGTGGAGGCTATATACAGGAGGTACCAGTACAGAGTCAATGTGGAGGCTATATACAGGAGGTACCAGTACAGAGTCAATGTGGAGGCTATATACAGGAGTTACCAGTACAGAGTCAATGTGGAGGCTATATACAGGAGGTACCAGTACAGAGTCAATGTGGAGGCTATATACAGGAGGTACCAGTACAGAGTCAATGTGGAGGCTGTATACAGGAGGTACCAGTATAGTCTCAATGTGGAGACTATATACAGGGGGTACCAGTACAGAGTCAATGTGGAGGCTATATACAGGGGGTACCAGTACAGAGTCAATGTGGAGGCTATATACAAGGGGTACCAGTACAGAGTAAATGTGGAGGCTATATACAGGGGGTACTAGTACAGAGTCAATGTGGAGGCTATATACAGGGGGTAGCGGTAAAGAGTCAATGTGGAGGTTATATACATGAGGTACCAGTACAGAGTCAATGTGGAGGCTAAATACAGGAGGTACCAGTACAGAGTCAATGTGGAGGCTATATACAGGGGGTACCAGTACAGAGTCAATGTGGAGGCTATATACAGGAGGTACCAGTACAGAGTCAATGTGGAGGCTATATACAGGGGGTAACGGTAAAGAGTCAATGTGGAGGCTATATACAGGGGTACCAGTACAGAGTCAATGTGGAGGCTATATACAGGGGGTAACGGTAAAGAGTCAATGTGGAGGCTATATACAGGAGGTACCAGTACAGAGTCAATGTGGAGGCTATATACAGGGGTACCAGTACAGAGTCCATGTGGAGGCTATATACAGGGGGTACCAGTACAGAGTCAATGTGGAGGCTATATACAGGGGGTACCAGTACAGAGTCAATGTGGAGGCTATATACAGGGGTACCAGTACAGAGTCAATGTGGAGGCTATATACAGGAGGTACCAGAGGCTATATACAGGAGGTACCAGTACAGAGTCAATGTGGAGGCTATATACAGGGGTACCTGTACAGAGTCAATGTGGAGGCTATATACAGGGGTACCAGTACAGAGTCAATGTGGAGGCTATATACAGGAGGTACCAGTACAGAGTCAATGTGGAGGCTATATACAGGAGGTAACAGTACAGAGTCAATGTGGAGGCTATATACAGGAGGTACCAGTACAGAGTCAATGTGGAGGCTATATACAGGAGGTACCAGTACAGAGTCAATGTGGAGGCTATATACAGGAGGTACCAGTACAGAGTCAATGTGGAGGCTATATACAGGAGGTACCAGTACAGAGTCAATGTGGAGGCTATATACAGGAGGTACCAGTACAGAGTCAATGTGGAGGCTATATACAGGAGGTACCAGTACAGAGTCAATGTGGAGGCTATATACAGGAGTTACCAGTACAGAGTCAATGTGGAGGCTATATACAGGAGGTACCAGTACAGAGTCAATGTGGAGGCTATATACAGGAGGTACCAGTACAGAGTCAATGTGGAGGCTGTATACAGGAGGTACCAGTACAGAGTCAATATGGAGGCTATATACAGGAGGTACCAGTACAGACTCAATATGGAGGCTATATACAGGAGGTACCAGTACAGAGTCAATGTGGAGGCTATATACAGGAGGTACCAGTACAGAGTCAATATGGAGGCTATATACATGGGGTACCAGTACAGAGTCAATGTGGAGGCTATATACATGAGATACCAGTACAGAGTCAATGTGGAGGCTATATACATGGGGTACCAGTACAGAGTCAATGTGGAGACTGTAAACAGGGGGTACCAGTACAGAGTCAATGTGGAGGCTATATTCAGGAGGTACCAGTACATAGTTAATGTGGAGGCTATATACAGGGGATACCAGTACAGAGTCAATGTGGAGGCTATATACAGGGGGTAACGGTACAGAGTCAATGTGGAGGCTATATAAAGGGTGTGCCGGTACAGTCAATGTGGAGGTTATATACAGGGGGTACCGGTACAAAGTCAATGTGGAGGCTGTATACAGGGGGTACCGGTACAGAGTCAATGTGGAGGCTATATACAGGGGGTACTAGTACAGAGTCAATGTGGAGGCTATATACAGGGGGTAGCGGTAAAGTGTCAATGTGGAGGTTATATACATGAGGTACCAGTACAGAGTCAATGTGGAGGCTAAATACAGGAGGTACCAGTACAGAGTCAATGTGGAGGCTATATACAGGAGGTACCAGTACAGAGTCAATGTGGAGGCTATATACAGGAGGTACCAGTACAGAGTTAATGTGGAGGCTATATACAAGGGGTACCAGTATAGTCTCAATGTGGAGACTATATACAGGGGCTACCAGTACAGAGTCAATGTGGAGGCTATATACAGGGGGTACCAGTACAGAGTCAATGTGGAGGCTATATACAAGGGGTACCAGTACAGAGTAAATGTGGAGGCTATATACAGGGGGTACTAGTACAGAGTCAATGTGGAGGCTATATACAGGGGGTAGCGGTAAAGTGTCAATGTGGAGGTTATATACATGAGGTACCAGTACAGAGTCAATGTGGAGGCTAAATACAGGAGGTACCAGTACAGAGTCAATGTGGAGGCTATATACAGGAGGTACCAGTACAGAGTCAATGTGGAGGCTATATACAGGAGGTACCAGTACAGAGTCAATGTGGAGGCTATATACAGGGGTAACGGTAAAGAGTCAATGTGGAGGCTATATACAGGGGGTACCAGTACAGAGTCAATGTGGAGGCTATATACAGGGGGTAACGGTAAAGAGTCAATGTGGAGGCTATATACAGGAGGTACCAGTACAGAGTCAATGTGGAGGCTATATACAGGGGGTACCAGTACAGAGTCAATGTGGAGGCTATATACAGGGGGTACCAGTACAGAGTCAATGTGGAGGCTATATACAGGGGGTACCAGTACAGAGTCAATGTGGAGGCTATATACAGGGGGTACCAGTACAGAGTCAATGTGGAGGCTATATACAGGAGGTATCAGAGGCTATATACAGGAGGTACCAGTACAGAGTCAATGTGGAGGCTATATACAGGGGGTACCTGTACAGAGTCAATGTGGAGGCTATATACAGGGGGTACCAGTACAGAGTCAATGTGGAGGCTATATACAGGAGGTACCAGTACAGAGTCAATGTGGAGGCTATATACAGGAGGTACCAGTACAGAGTCAATGTGGAGGCTATATACAGGAGGTACCAGTACAGAGTCAATGTGGAGGCTATATACAGGAGGTACCAGTACGGAGTCAATGTGGAGGCTATATACAGGAGGTACCAGTACAGAGTCAATGTGGAGGCTATATATAGGAGGTACCAGTACAGAGTCAATGTGGAGGCTATATACAGGAGGTACCAGTACAGAGTCAATGTGGAGGCTATATACAGGAGTTACCAGTACAGAGTCAATGTGGAGGCTATATACAGGAGGTACCAGTACAGAGTCAATGTGGAGGCTATATACAGGAGGTACCAGTACAGAGTCAATGTGGAGGCTGTATACAGGAGGTACCAGTACAGAGTCAATATGGAGGCTATATACAGGAGGTACCAGTACAGACTCAATATGGAGGCTATATACAGGAGGTACCAGTACAGAGTCAATGTGGAGGCTATATACAGGAGGTACCAGTACAGAGTCAATATGGAGGCTATATACATGGGGTACCAGTACAGAGTCAATGTGGAGGCTATATACATGAGATACCAGTACAGAGTCAATGTGGAGGCTATATACATGGGGTACCAGTACAGAGTCAATGTGGAGACTGTAAACAGGGGGTACCAGTACAGAGTCAATGTGGAGGCTATATTCAGGAGGTACCAGTACATAGTTAATGTGGAGGCTATATACAGGGGATACCAGTACAGAGTCAATGTGGAGGCTATATACAGGGGGTAACGGTACAGAGTCAATGTGGAGGCTATATAAAGGGTGTGCCGGTACAGTCAATGTGGAGGTTATATACAGGGGGTACCGGTACAAAGTCAATGTGGAGGCTGTATACAGGGGGTACCGGTACAGAGTCAATGTGGAGGCTGTATACAGGGGGTGCTACTACAGAGTCAATGTGGAGGTTATATACAGGGGGTACCGGTACAGAGTCAATGTGGAGGCTATATATAGGAGGTACCAGTACAGAGTCAATGTGGAGGCTATATACAGGGGGTACCAGTACAGAGTCAATGTGAAGGCTATATACAGGAGGCTATATATAGGAGGTACCAGTACAGGGTCAATGTGAAGGCTTGCTCGTGTTTCTTGGCCCAAGCAAGTCTCTTCTTCTTTTTGGTGTGCTTGAGTAGTGGTTTCTTTGCAGCAATTCAACCATGAAGGCCTGATTCACACAGTCTCCTCTGAACAGTTGATATTGAGATGTGTCTGTTCATTCAACTCTGTGAAGCATTTATTTGGGCAGCAATTTCTGAGGCTGGTAACTCTAATGAACGTATCCTCTGCAGCAGAAGTAACTCTGGGTCTCAATAAAATGCAAATGAATTACTTAAAAATCATTAAATGTGATTTTCTGGATTTTTGTTTTAGATTCCGTCTCTCATGGTTGAAGCCTGCTACCACCCTCTGCCCCCAGCTGTGCTCTGGACACCATATGTGAACTGATTGCCCCCCATCTATCTTCAGAGCTCGTGCTGCTAGGCGACCTAAACTGGAACATGCTTAACACCCCAGCCATCCTACAATCTAAGCTTGATGTCCCCAATAAAATAAAATAAAATCAAATCAAATGTATTTATATAGCCCTTCGTACATCAGCTGATATCTCAAAGTGCTGTACAGAAACCCAGCCTAAAACCCCAAACAGCAAGCAATGCAGGTGTAGAAGCACGGTGGCTAGGAAAAACTCCCTAGAAAGGCCAAAACCTAGGAAGAAACCTAGAGAGGAACCAGGCTAGGTGGGGTGGCCAGTCCTCTTCTGGCTGTGCCGGGTGGAGATTATAACAGAACATGGCCAAGATGTTCAAATGTTCATAAATGACCAGCATGGTCGAATAATAATAAGGCAGAACAGTTGAAACTGGAGCAGCAGCACAGTCAGGTGGACTGGGGACAGCAAGGAGTCATCATGTCAGGTAGTCCTGGGGCACGGTCCTAGGGCTCAGGTCAGTTGAAAGTGGAGCAGCAGCATGGCCAGGTGGACTGGGGACAGCAAGGAGTCATCATGTCAGGTAGTCCTGGGGCATGGTCCTAGGGCTCAGGTCCTCCGAGAGAGAGAAAGAAAGAGAGAAGGAGAGAATTAGAGAACGCACACTTAGATTCACACAGGACACCGAATAGGACAGGAGAAGTACTCCAGATATAACAAACTGACCCCAGCCCCCCGACACGTAAACTACTGCAGCATAAATACTGGAGGCTGAGACAGGAGGGGTTAGGAGACACTGTGGCCCCATCCGAGGACACCCCGGACAGGGCCAAACAGGAATGATATAACCCCACCCACTTTGCCAAAGCACAGCCCCCACACCACTAGAGGGATATCTTCAACCACCAACTTACCATCCTGAGACAAGGCTGAGTATAGCCCCAAAGATCTCCGCCACGGCACAACCCAAGGGGGGCACCAACCCAGACAGGATGACCACAACAGTGAATCAACCCACTCAGGTGACGCACCTCCTCCAGGGACGGCATGAGAGAGCCCCAGTAAGCCAGTGACTCAGCCCCTGTAATAGGGTTAGAGGCAGAGAATCCCAGTGGAAAGAGGGGAACCGGCCAGGCAGAGACCGCAAGGGCGGTTCGTTGCTCCAGAGCCTTTCCGTTCACCTTCCCACTCCTGGGCCAGACTACACTCAATCATATGACCCACTGAAGAGATGAGTCTTCAGTAAAGACTTAAAGGTTGAGACCGAGTTTGCGTCTCTGACATGGATAGGCAGACCGTTCCATAAAAATGGAGCTCTATAGGAGAAAGCTCTGCCTCCAGCTGTTTGCTTAGAAATTCTAGGGACAATTAGGAGGCCTGCGTCTTGTGACCATAGCGTAGGTGTAGGTATGTACGGCAGGACCAAATCAGAGAGATAGGTAGGAGCAAGCCCATGTAATGCTTTGTAGGTTAGCAGTAAAACCTTGAAATCAGCCCTTGCTTTGACAGGAAGCCAGTGTAGAGAGGCTAGCACTGGAGAAATATGATAAATTTTTTTGGTTCTAGTCAGGATTCTAGCAGCCATATTTAGCACTAACTGAAGTTTATTTAGTGCTTTATCCGGGTATCCGGAAAGTAGAGCATTGCAGTAGTCTAACCCAGAAGTGACAAAAGCATGGATTAATTTTTCTGCATCATGTTTGGACAGAAAGTTTCTGATTTTTGCAATGTTACGTAGATGGAAAAAATCTGTCCTCGAAATGGTCTTGATATGTTCTTCAAAAGAGAGATCAGGGTCCAGAGTAACGCCGAGGTCCTTCACAGTTTTATTTGAGACGACTGTACAACCATTAAGATTAATTGTCAGATTCAACAGAAGATCTCTTTGTTTCTTGGGACCTAGAACAAGCATCTCTGTTTTGTCCGAGTTTAATAGTAGAAAGTTTGCAGCCATTCACTTCCTTATGTCTGAAACACATGCTTCTAGCGAGGGCAATTTTGGGGCTTCACCATGTTTCATTGAAATGTACAGCTGTGTGTCATCCGCATAGCAGTGAAAGTTAACATTATGTTTTCGAATAACATCCCCAAGAGGTAAAATATATAGTGAAAACAATAGTGGTCCTAAAACGGAACCTTGAGGAACACCGAAATTTACAGTTGATTTGTCAGAGGACAAAGACAAACTGATATCTTTCCGACAGATAAGATCTAAACCAGGCCAGAACATGTCCGTGTAGACCAATTTGGGTTTCCAATCTCTCCAAAAGAATGTGGTGATCGATGGTATCAAAAGCAGCACTAAGGTCTAGGAGCACGAGGACAGATGCAGAGCCTCAGTCCGATGCCATTAAAATGTCATTTACCACCTTCACAAGTGCCGTCTCAGTGCTATGATGGGGTCTAAAACCAGACTGAAGCATTTCGTATACATTGTTTGTCTTCAGGAAGGCAGTGAGTTGCTGCGCAACAGCCTTCTCTAAAAAAAATTGAGAGGAATGGAAGATTCGATATAGGCCGATAGTTTTTTATATTTTCTGGGTCGAGGTTTGGCTTTTTCAAGAGAGGCTTTATTACTGCCACTTTTAGTGAGTTTGGTACACATCCAGTGGATAGAGAGCCGTTTATTGTGTTCAACATAGGAGGGCCAAGCACAGGAAGCAGCTCTTTCAGTAGTTTAGTTGGAATAGGGTCCAGTATGCAGCTTGAAGGTTTAGAGGCTATGATTATTTTCATCATTGTGTCAAGAGATATAGTACTAAAACACTTGAGCGTCTCTCTTGATCCTAGGTCCTGGCAGAGTTGTGCAGACTCAGGACAACTGAGGTTTGGAGGAATACGCAGGTTTAAAGAGGAGTCCGTAATTTGCTTTCTAATAATCATAATCTTTTCCTCAAAGAAGTTCATGAATTTATCACTGCTAAAGTGAAAGTCATCCTTCCTTGGGGAATGCTGCTTTTTAGTTAGCTTTGCGACAGTATCAAAAAGGAATTTCGGATTGTTCTTAATTTCCTCAATTAAGTTAGAAAAATAGGATGATCGAGCAGCAGTAAGGGCTCTTCGGTACTGCACGGTACCGTCTTTCCAAGCTAGTCGGAAGACTTCCAGTTTGGTGTGGCGCCATTTCCGTTCCAATTTTCTGGAAGCTTGCTTCAAAGCTCGGGTATTTTCTGTGTACCAGGGAGCTAGTTTCTTATGAGAAATGTTTTTAGTTTTTAGGGGTGCAACTGCATCTAGGGTATTGCGCAAGGTTAAATTGAGTTCCTCAGTTAGGTGGTTAACTGATTTTTGTCCTCTGGCATCCTTGGGTAGGCAGAGGGAGTCTGGAAGGGCATCAAGGAATCTTTGTGTTGTCTGTGAATTTATAGCGCGACTTTTGATGTTCCTTGGTTGGGGTCTGAGCAGATTATCTGTTGCAATTGCAAACGTAATAAAATGGTGGTCCGATAGTCCAGGATATGAGGAAAAACATTAAGATCCACAACATTTATTCCATGGGACAAAACTAGGTCCAGCGTATGACTGTGACAGTGAGTGGGTCCAGAGACATGTTGGACAAAACCTACTGAGTCGATGATGGCCCCGAAAGCCTTTTGGAGTGGGTCTGTGGACTTTTCCATGTGAATATTAAAGTCACCAAAGATTAGAATATTATCTGCTATGACTACAAGGTCCGATAGGAATTCAGGGAACTCAGTGAGAAACGCTGTATATGGCCCAGGAGGCCTGTAAACAGTAGCTATAAAAAGTGATTGAGTAGGCTGCATAGATTTCATGACTAGAAGCTCAAAAGACGAAAACTCTCAATCTCACACAAATTATCAATGAACCTACCAGGTACCTCCCCAAAGCCTTAAACACGGGCACCCTCTTAGATATCATCCTAACCAACTTGCCCTCTAAATACACCTCTGCTGTTATCAACCAAGATCTCAGCGATCACTGCCTCATTGCCTGCATCCGTAATGGGTCAGCGGTCAAACGACCTCCACTCATCACTGTCAAACGCTCCCTGAAACACTTCAGCGAGCAGGCCTTTCTAATCGACCTGGCCGGGGTATCCTGGAAGGATATTGATCTCATCCCATCAGTAGAGGATGCATGGGTATTTTCTTTTAAATGCCTTCCTAACCATCTTAAATAAGCATGCCCCATTCAAGAAATTTAGAACCAGGAACAGATATAGCCCTTGGTTCTCCCCAGACCTGACTGCCCTTAACCAACACAAACACATCCTATGGCGTTCTGAATTAGCAGCGAACAGCCCCCGTGATATGCAGCTGTTCAGGGAAGCTAGAAACCATTATACACAGGCAGTTAGAAAAGCCAAGGTTAGCTTTTTCAAGCAGAAATTTGCTTCCTGCAACACTAACTCAAAAAAGTTCTGGAACACTGTAAAGTCCATGGAGAATAAGAACACCTCCTCTCTGCTGCCCACTGCACTGAAGATAGGAAACACTGTCACCACTGATAAATCCACCATAATTGAGAATTTCAATAAGCATTTTTCTATGGCTGGCCATGCTTTCCACCTGGCTACTCCTACCCCGGTCAACAGCACTGCACCCCCCCACAGCAACTCGCCCAAGCCTTCCCCATTTCTCTTTCTCCCAAATCCAGTCAGTTGATGTTCTGACAGAGCGGCAAAATCTGGACCCCTACAAATCAACCCGGGCTAGACAATCTGGACCCTTTCTTTCTAAAATTAACTGCCGAAATTGTTGCCACCCCTATTACTAGCCTGTTCAACTTCTCTTTCGTGTCGTCTGAGATTCCCAAAGATTGGAAAGCAGCTGCGGTCATCCCCCTCTTAAAAGGGGGGGACACTCTTGACCTAAACTGCTACAGACCTATATCTATCCTACCATGTCTTTCTAAGGTCTTCGAAAGCAAAGTCAACAAACAGATTACCGACCATTTCGAATCTCACCATACCTTCTCTGCTATGCAATCTGGTTTCAGAGCTGGTCATGGGTGCACCTCAGCCACGCTCAAGATCCTAAACGATATCTTAACCGCCATCGATAAGAAACATTACTGTGCAGCCGTATTCATTGATCTGGCCAAGGCTTTCAACTCTGTCAATCACCACATCCTCATCGGCAGACTCAACAGCCTTGGTTTCTCAAATGATTGCCTCGCTTTGGTTCACCAACTACTTCTCTGATAGAGTTCAGTGTGTCAAATCGGAGGGTCTGCTGTCTGGACCTCTGGCAGTCTCTATGGGGGTGCCACAGGGTTCAATTGTTGGACTGACTCTATTCTCTGTATACATCAATGATGTCGCTCTTGCTACTGGTGAGTCTCTGATCCACCTCTACGCAGACAACACCATTCTGTATACTTCTGGCCCTTCTTTGGACACTGTGTTACCAACACTCCAGGCAAGCTTCAATGCCATACAACTCTCCTTCCGTGGCCTCCAATTGCTCTTAAATACAAGTAAAACTAAATGCATGCTCTTCAACCGATCCTGCCTGCACCTTCCAGCCTGTCCAACATCACTACTCTGGACGGCTCTGACTTAGAATACGTGGACAACTACAAATACCTAGGTGTCTGGTTAGTTCTCTCCTTCCAGACCAATCAAACTCTCCAATCCAGAGTTAAATCTAGAATTTGCTTCTATTTCGCAACAAAAACAAACATCCTTCACTCATGCTTGAAACCAACTTGTCAAACAGCTCACAGATTACTGCACCTGTACATAGCCCACCTATAATTTAAACCCAAACAACTACAGTCTTCCTACTGTATTTAATTTATTTTTTTGTCACCTTTGCACCCCATTATTTTTATTTCCACTTTGCACCTTCTTCCACTGCAAATCTACCATTCCAGTGTTTTACCCACTGCTCCATGTCATCTGCCACCATGGCCCTTTTTTTGCCTTTACCTCCCTTATCTCACCTCATTTGTCACATCGTATATAGACTTGTTTATACTGTATTATTGACTGTATGTTTGTTTTACCCATGTGTAACTCTGTCAATGTATGTTCGAACTGCTTTGCTTTATCTTGGCCAGTTCTCTGTAAATGAGAACTTGTTCTCAACTTGCCTAAAACTGGTTAAATAATCTGAAATAAAATTAAAAATTAAAAAAGTGTATCCATGATAAAAAATGACAGACCTCTACATGCTTTGTAAGCCCAAACACTGCCTCTTTTGCAGGTTATCAAATACTTGTTCTCCCCACTGTATAGCCATATTATAAAGTATGAAAAGGCTTGTTCGTTCACATGTCATGAATTCACTATGACATGATATTTGCCACCATGGCTTTTTTATGTAATAGATCATATGGGTTGAAAAGTGTTTTATTAGAAAAGTATGAAAATCAAATTTATACTTATTATTCACTGTATGTTTGTTTACAACCGGTGTAGACCTTAGTGAAATGCTTACTTACAAGCCCTTAACCAACAATGCAGTTAAGAAAATACTTGTAAAGTACAAAAAAGTCCCTCTGACACCGCCTGGTATAGAAGTCCTGAGTGGCAGGAAGCTTAAAAATCCTAGTGATGTACTGGGTAAAAAATGCACTGCCCTCTGTAGTGCCTTGTCAGAGGCCGAGCAGTGCCAAACCAGGCAGTGATGCAATCAGTCAGGATGCTCTCGATGGTGCAGCTGTAGAACATTTTGAGGATCTGAAGACATGTCAAATCTTTTCAGTATCCTGATAGGGGAATAGGTTTTGTCGTGCCCTCTTCACGACTTTATTATGTCTTGGTGGTTGGACCATGATAGTTTGTTGGTGATGCGGACAAAGGAACTAAACTCTCAACCTGCTCAGCTACAGCTCTGTCAATGAGAATGGGGCGTGCTTGGTCCTCCTTTTCCTGTAGTCCACAATCATCTCCTTTATCTTGATCACATTGAGGGAATGGTTGCTGTCCTGGCACCAAACGACCAGGTCCTGACCTCCTCCCTGTAGGCTTTGTTGTTGTTGTCAGTGATCAGGCCTGATGACACTGTTCAATGATGGCGTTGGTGTCGTGTCTGGCCATGCAGTCATGAGTGAACAGGGAGTACAGGAGGGGGCTGAGCATGTTATGGCTAGGGATTCCAGGCAACGTTGACAACATCCGGTGAAATTGCAGAGTGCAAAGTATTTTTTTATTTTTAATTTATTTATTAGAAATATTTAACTTTCATGCATTCACAAGTGCAAAGGTTAACTTCTTGTTAATCTAGCCACCGTGTCAGATTTCAAAAAGGATTTACGGCAAAAGCAAACCATGCGATTATCTGAGGACAGCACCCCATCAAACAAACACACGACAATCATATTTCAACCCACCAGGCGCGACACAAACCTTAGAAATAACTATATAATTTGTGCCTTACCTTTGAAGAGCTTCTTCTGTTGGCACTCCAATGTCCCATAAACATCACAAATGGTCCTTTTCTTCGATTAATTCCGTCGTTATATCTCCAAAATGTCCATTTATTTGGCGCATTTGATTTAAAAAAAAACACTGGTTCCAACTCGCCCAGCATGACTACAAAATATCTAATACGATACCTGTAAATGCTGTCCAAACATTTGAAACAACTTTCCTAATCCAACTTTAGGTATTTTAAAACGTAAATAATCGGGAAAATTTAAGATGGGATAAACTGTGTTCAATACCGGATAAAACAACGTGAAGCGCGTGACCTGGAGCGCGCATCAAAACATTAGAGAGCACTAGGCTGGACCCTCGTTCTGAATAGCCGAACTTCTTCATTTCTCTAAAGAAAAACATCAACCAATTTCTAAAGACTGTTGACATCTAGTGGAAGCAATAGGAACTGCAACCAAGTGCAACAGCAAAAGTGCCACACAAAACCATTTGAAAACAGAGTCACCTCAACAACAAAAAATTCCTCCTGGATGGTTTGTCCTCGGGGTTTCACCTGCCAAATAAGTTATGATATACGCACAGACGTTATTTTAACAGTTTTAAAAACTTTAGAGTGTTTTCTATCCAAACCTACCAATTATATGCATATCCTAGCTTCTGGGCAGGTAGCAGGTAGTTTACTTTGGGAACGCTTTTCTTCCGGACGTGAAAATACTGCCCCCTATCCCAAACAGGTTATAAGGAATGAAATTCCACAACTTAACTTCTAAAAAGGCACACATGTTAATTTAAACAAATTCCCAGTGATTACCTCATGATGCTACAGTCCTCCTTTAAGACTCCATAATGTTTCATCATTAGATGCTACAGTCCTCCTTTAAGACTCCATAATGTTTCATCATTAGCTGTTACAGTCCTCCTTTAAGTCTCCATAATGTTTAGAATGTGTCTGGAAGCGCTACTCTATCTATTCTATTCTCATCCTTTCGGTTTTAATAATATTTAAAAAATAATAATGTTATAATAGGTAATAACTAACTTTAATAACTAGGGTTAATACCTGCCTGGCGCACCAACAAAATATTTATTTAGCCCCCTCTAACAATACCGCTACAGAATTAGCATAGTAGGCCATGTAACTTAACCCGTAGTGACACCCAGCCCGTGAACAGGACCGTTATCATCATCTGACACTAATTAGCATAACGCAACGGACATAAATCTTCCTAGAAAATATTCCTATTCATGAAAATCACAAGTGAAATATATTGGAACACAGCTTAGCCTTTTGTTAATCACCCTGTCATCTCAGATTTTCAAAATATGCTTTACACCCAAAGCTAGACAAGCATCTGTGTAAGTTTATCATAGCCTAGCATAGCATTATGCCTTGCTAGCAGCAGGCAAACTTGTCACAGAAATCAGAAAAGCAATCAAATTAAATCGTTTACCTCTGATGAACTTCAAATGTTTTCACTCACGAGACTCCCAGGTAGACAGCCAAAGTTCATTTTTTCCCAAAAGATTATTTTTTTATAGGCGAAATAGCTCTGTTTGTTCTTCACGTTTGGCTGAGAAATCGCCCGGAAATTGCAGTCACAACTCCGAAAAATATTCCAAATTAGCTCCACAGGGCACACACTTTCTAGTAGGCTTAAATTAAAGATAAGGAAAATAGGAATGGCAATATTGGCCGCTATTATCCTCAATTTTCCATCCACGTTGTCAGACACCAGTGACTTGTCATTGTTGATTTTATTTGTGCAAAATTTCATTGAAGATGCTCCAAAGATTTATACTGTCATTCTTCATGTCATTTATCTTTGTTTCATAGTGTAGTTTCTTCTTTTTATTCAGTTTAGTCACATGATTTCTCAATTTGCAATAGGTTTGCCAATCAGTTATTCAGCCAGATCTATATGCCATCTCTTTTGCCTCCCTCTTCATCATACAATTTTTTAAAATTCCTCATCAATTCACATGGATGTAACAGTTTTTACAGTCATTTTCTTAATGGGTGCTGCTTATTAGTAACTGGGATAAGCAGTTTCAAATGTGTCAAGGGCAGCGTCTGGTTGCTCATCATTACACACCAAGGGCCAACAAATATTATTTACATCAATAACATAGGAATCACTACAAAAAAATGTATGACCTCTTATACACAATATTAGTCCCAGCCTTTGGAACGGTGGTTTTCCTAGACATGGCTCCTATATTGTGATCACTACATCTGATGGATCTGGATACTGCTTTAAAACCCATTTCTGCAGCATTAGTAAAGATATGATCAAACCATGTTGATGATTTCATTCCTCTACTGTTTGTCACTACCCTGGTAGGTTGATTGATAACCTGAACAAGGTTGCCGGCACTGGTTACAGTTTGAAGCTTTTGCTTGAGTAGGCAGCCTGATCACAGCTTTTCTTCAGTACTAGTTAATTAATGACCAACGTCTTGAGTTTAGTTTGCCTGTTCTACAGTCTTGTAAAGATAGGGGCGTTGACTGGGACAGGCAATGTGACATCCATAATGTTTTAAGGAAAAGTTTTTGTAAAACAAGCACCTTACATTGGATCATCTTGAAACTTTCTCTCCAAAGCTAACTTTCAAGGATTTATATGGTCAATTGGTTTCTCTCTTTTCATTGGCAGAATCCTTTTTCAGTGTTATGATATTCATAACATCCATATCCACCAGTCTATCTTCCTGTCAACTAACAGAACTCTGCTGGTTGTCCTGGTAACAGATACCGGTGGGCAGATCTATTTCATTTGTTCAAACTAAACTACAGCACTTACTTTGATGTGTCAAATCTGATCCTTTCTTCTCTTCTCCTCCTCTCACAGTTCCACTCAGCCCCGCGTTGTTTTCCTGCAGTCCACCAGCAGCACAGACAACCTCTTCATACCCAGCAGTAAGGTGCTACCGGGAGAGGCACGACACGGGGACTCCGGGAGGGAGGAAGGGCTAGCGTTGTCCTGGTAACCATAAAGAGGGGACACAGACATATATATATATATCATTATGGATGCTGATGTCACTGTTGTCATAAAGTGCCTTACAGAAACCCAGCCCCCGATAGAGCAAGCTGTATGCTAGACCAGACCAAGCTGTACCATCTGGTGGTCTGATCTGGAGAGACTCTTCTCTGTCTCGTCAGCATCAGGATGTTGTTGAGGCTCCCCAGAGGATCCACGATAGTCATGTCTCTCTCCTGTGTTAACGAGAACATCAAACAGATGGTGAACTTATTACCATCATCAATTATTACTGTCTATTACAGTCATAGGGTCTTATCAGAGGCATTAATATCTCTAAATTAATTGGGTGCCTTTTGTGTCCCTTTGATATTTTAAGTATAAATTATGCTCCATTATTACATTTTAAAAGCCTGTTATATATAATTAAATCTCATTTAAAAGTCCCAAAAATATATGTAGCAATGGCAGATTGACCCTTTAACAATTTAAATAGTACTGAACATCACATTGAAGTGAAGAACTTCAGTAGAATGCCCCTTAAAAACCACACATTAATTCAACAACTGCATAGTTTGTGCCCCTGTTTATAGGACAGTACTCACTGGTGTTAATCTGATATTCTGTCTCCTCCTCTTTCACTCCCAAAACGTCTTCCTCCTTCACCTTTACTGAGATAGAACCTTTTAGAGAGGAAGAGGATGCTTTCTCTTCTTTCCCTATAACAGCCTCCTCTTCCTCCTTTTTCATTCTGAAAGGTTGTTTCTCTCCTTTCACTGTAATATCCTCCTCTTCGTCTTTCACGACAATGTTCAGGGGCAGAGCATCTTTCTCTCCTTTCACTGTAATATCCTCCTCTTCGTCTTTCACGACAATGTTCAGCGCCAGAGCTTCTTTCTCTCCTTTCACTGTAATATCCTCCTCTTCGTCTTTCACGACAATGTTCAGCTTCTTTCTCCGGACAGCAGACATCCTCTTCTTTAGCAGGGGATGAGTAGTTTAATGAGCTCATGGTCAGGGATGTTAGCTAGCTAGTTAGCATTAGCGAATAGCCTAGTGCTAGGCTCAGTATCAATCTTTAACAAATTTGCAAATTGAACAAGCAAATTAGGTTCAAGTTAACGTCAACTGAAATGTGTTTTAAACACTGCGATTAGCTAATGTACATTAACATGGCCTAAAACGTCAATATTTCACTTTTATGTTGGCTAGCAAGCTACCGACGTGGTTGAAATAGTATCCGTGTTGTTGTTCCTGAAGAAGCGTCCGTCCAGTCCATTATACGTCACGGAAGAATCATCAACTGAAAGGCGCTCATCGCCATCTGCTGGCTGGAGTGGGTAACGCAGTTTGGAAACAATAATTACTACACTTTTTGTATTGGAAAGAACGTCATAATAATTTAACAATAAGCTGATACATTTTCTCTTACGTCTTACAACTAATACTTTCCTGTACACAGACGTAGAAGCGTAATATGAATATGTAGATGATGAATAAATACTTCCATGAATAGGATATACACATTTACTCTGTTAATTGTTTATCGAGATGTGACCATACTATTCCCCATGCTAAAGATACTAATCCTGTAAACTAGAGCAAATGCTACAAAATAGCAGGTGTAGACATTACAAAACATTAAGAAATTCTTACTGACAAGCCCTTAACCAACAATGTAGTTAAGAAAAAATAATGAGGTAAGGAAAAAAGTTACACAATAAAAAAACTATTGTTGGCTACAGAGTCAATGTGGAGGCTGTATACAGGGGGTACCAGTACAGAGTCAATGTGGAGGCTATATACAGGGGTACCAGTACAAAACCTACACTCGATCCCTCCGATGTCAACAACTACAGACCAGTATCCCTTCTTTCTTTTCTCTCCAAAACTCTTGAACGTGCCGTCCACCACCGTGTGGAAGTGCTTGTCAGCTCTCCCGCTATCTCTCTCAGAATGACCTTCTTGATCCAAATCAGTCAGGTTTCAAGACTAGTCATTCAACTGAGACTGCTCTTCTCTGTATCACGGAGGCGCTCCGGCTAAAGCTAACTCTCTCTCCTCTGCTCTCATTCTTCTAGACCTATCGGCTGCCTTCGATACTGTGAACCATCAGATCCTCCTCTCCACCCTCTCCGAGTTACTATCATCCGTCATGTTGCCCACGCAAATTCAGGATTGCGTCCATACCTGACAGGTCGCTCCTGTTCAGGTGGCGTAAACAGAATCTGTCTCCTCACCACGCGCTCTCACCACTGGTGTCCCCCAGGGCTCTGTTCTAGGCCCTCTCCTATTCTCGCTATACACCAAGTCACTTGGCTCTGTCATAACCTCACATGGTCTGATCTAGAATATCATTGCTATGCAGACGTTTACACAATTAATCTTCTCCTTTCCCCCTTCTGATGACCAGGTGGCGAATTTATCTCTGCATGTCTGGCAGACATATCAGTGTGGATGACGGATCACCACCTCAAGCTGAACTTTTCCCAAGACGGAGCTGCTCTTCCTCCCGGGGAAGGACTGCCCGTTCCATGATCTCGCCATCACGGTTGACAACTCCATTGTGTCCTCCTCCCAGAGCGCTAAGAACCTTGGCGTGATCCTGGACAACAAACTGTCGTTCTCAACTAACATCAAGGCTACAGAAGTGGCCCGTTCCTGTAGGTTCATGCTCTACAACATCCGCAGAGTGACCCTGCCTCACACAGGAAGCGGCGCAGGTCCTAATCCAGGCACTTGTCATCTCCCGTCTGGATTACTGCAACTCTCTGTTGGCTGGGCTCCCTGCCTGTGCCATTAAACCCCTACAACTCATCCAGAACGCTGCAGCCCGTCTAGTGTTCAACCTTCCCAAGTTCTCTCACGTCAAATTATTCCTCCGCTCTCTCCACTGGCTTCCAGTTGAAGCTCGCATCCGCTACAAGACCATGGTGCTTGCCTACGGAGCTGTGAGGGGAACGGCACCTCAGTACCTCCAGGCTCTGATCAGGCCCTACACCCAAATTTCTCTGCGTTCATCCACCTCTGGCCTGCTCGCCTCCCTACCACTGAGGAAGTACAGTTCCCGCTCAGCTCAGTCAAAACTGTTCTGCTCTGGCTCCCCAATGGTGGAACAAACTCCCTCACGACCTCCCTGGACAGCGGAGTCAATCACCACCTTCCGGAGACACCTGAAACCCCACCTCTTTAAGGAATACCTAGGATAGGATAAAGTAAACCTTCTCACCCCCCTCCCCCTTAAAATATTTAGATGCACTATTGTAAAGTGGTTGTTCCACTGGATGTCATAAGGTGAATGCACCAATTTGTGAGTCGCTCTGGATAAGAGCGTCTGCTAAATGACTTAAATGTAATGTAAATGTAAATGTAAAGAGTCAATGTGGAGGCTATATACAGGGGGTACCAGTACAGAGTCAATGTGGAGGCTATATACAGGAGGTACCTGTACAGAGTCAATGTGGAAGCTATATAGAGGAGGTACCAGTACAGAGTCAATGTGGAGGCTATATACAGGGGGTACCAGTACAGAGTCAATGTGGAGGCTATATACAGGAGGTACCTGTACAGAGTCAATGTGGAAGCTATATACAGGAGGTACCTGTACAGAGTCAATGTGGAGGCTATATACAGGAGGTACCAGTACAGAGTCAATGTGGAGGCTATATACAGGGGGTACCGACAGTCATAGTGGAGGCTATATACAGGGGGTACCAGTACAGAGTCAATGTGGAGGCTATATACAGGGGGTACCAGTACAGAATCAATGTGGAGTCTATATACAGGGGGTACCAGTACAGAATCAATGTGGAGTCTATATACAGGGGGTACCAGTACAGAATCAATGTGGAGGCTATATACAGGGGGTACCAGTACAGAGTCAATGTGGAGGCTATATACACGGGGTACCAGTACAGAGTCAATGTGGAGGCTATATACAGGGGGTACCAGTACAGAACCAATGTGGAGGCTATATACAGGGGGGTACCAGTACATAATCAATGTGGAGGCTATATACAGGGGGTACCAGTACAGAGTCAATGTGGAGGCTATATACAGGGGGTACCAGTACAGAGTCAATGTGGAGGCTATATACAGGGGGTACCAGTACAGAGTCAATGTGGAGGCTGTATACAGGAAGTACCAGTACAGAGTCAATGTGGAGGCTATATACAGGAGGTACCAGTACAGAGTTAATGTGGAGGCTATATACAGGATGTACCAGTACAGAGTTCATGTGGAGGCTATATACAGGGATGTTTACATACTCTGAGATTGGAGTCATTAAAACTCGGTTTTCAACCACTCCACAAATGTCTTGTTAACAAACTATAGTTTTGGCAAGTCGGTTAGGACATCTACTTTGTGCATGACATAAGTCATTTTTCCAACAATTGTTTACAGACAGATTATTTCACTTATAATTCACTGTATCACAATTCCAGTGGGTCAGAAGTTTACATACACTATGTTGACTTTGCCTTTAAACAGCTTGGAAAATGCCAGAAATGATGTCATATTTTTTGAAGCTTCTGATAGGCTAATTGACATAATTTGAGTCAATTGGAGGTGTACCTGTGGATGTATTTCAAGGCCTACCTTCAAACTCAGTACCTCTTTGCTTGACATCATGTGGAAATCAGCCAAGACCTCAGAAAAGAGAATTGTAGACCTCTACAGGTCTGGTTCATCCTTGGAGAAATTTCCAAACGCCTGAAGATACCATGTTCATCTTTACATACAACAGTATGCAAGTATAAACACCATGGGACCACACAGCCGTCATACCGCTCAGGAAGGAGACTTGTTCTGTCTCCTAGAGATTAACATACAGTGGGGCAAAAAAGTATTTAGTCGGCCACCAATTGTGCAAGTTCTCCCACTTAAAAAAATGAGAGAGGCCTGTAATTTTCATCATAGGTACACTTCAACTATATACAGGAGATACCAGACAGACAAAATGAGAAAAAAATCCAGAAAATCACATTGTTTATCTCAATACTTTGTTATATACCCTGTGTTGGCAATGACAGATGTCAAATTCTTTCTGTAAGTCTTCACAAGGTTTTCACACACTGTTGCTGGTATTAAGGTATCTCCTGATGTAAATTACAGGCCTCTCTCATTTTTTTAAGTGGGATAACTTGCACAATTGGTGGCTTGTTAGGAGCAGAGTACTACCTTGTTAGGAGCAGAATACTTCCTTGTTAGGAGCAGAGTACTTCCTTGTTAGGAGCAGAGTACTTCCTTGTTAGGAGCAGAGTACTTCCTTGTTAGGAGCAGAGTACTTCCTTGTTAGGAGCAGATTACTTCCTTGTTAGGAGCAGAGTACTTCCTTGTTAGGAGCAGATTACTTCCTTGACAAAGCAGAGTAGCAGCAGCAGTACTTCCTTGTTAGGAGCAGAGTACTTCCTTGTTAGGAGCAGAGTACTTCCTTGTTAGGAGCAGAGTACTTCCTTTAGGAAATCAGAGTACTTCCTTGTTAGGAGCAGAGTACTTCCTTGTTAGCAGCAGAGTACTACCTTGTTAGGAGCAGAGTACTTCCTTGTTAGGAGCAGATTACTTCCTTGTTAGGAGCAGATTACTTCCTTGTTAGGAGCAGATTACTTCCTTGTTAGGAGCAGAGTACTTCCTTGTTAGGAGCAGAGTACTTCCTTGTTAGGAGCAGAGTACTTCCTTGTTAGGAGCAGAGTACTTCCTTGTTAGGAGCAGAGTACTTCCTTGTTAGGAGCAGAGTACTACCTTGTTAGGAGCAGAGTACTTCCTTGTTAGGAGCAGAGTTTCAGACTCTCTGAAATAATATTATTAGCAGCAATACATCAACAGCACAAAGTTAATATGTTATTATGTCCAGTAATGTGGAGCCTATAAGAAACCTGTCCCATTCTACTTGTCTATTATCTTTCTTTAGAAATAGTCATTTGTGATGACTTACTGATGCTTCTAGTGTGTCTCCTCAGAAGAGAGCTGCATGACCATGTGACACCATCCTTGATGTGGGGAAGAGTGTTGGACAGGCACATCCTGTTCCTGTTAAGACACCTGGCCAGCTGAGTGCAGCTGGGCTCTCCTGTCAACATGAGGCTCCTGTTGCAGCCCTCAAGGGCACATTGACAGATTTTCCACCTAGTCCTCTCTGGGATTCAAACCAGGGATCTTTCAGTTACTGGCCCAACACTGTTAACCGCTAGGCTTCCTGCAGCAGGAGCCCCATGTTGACAGGAGAGCCCACCTGCATTCAGCTGGTCAGGGGCAGTGGTGCCCTGTAAGTAACAAATGTATCACTATCAGAGGGGTGTATTATGACATCAGATAGAACTACTCAGACATTCCAAATCAGGCTTCATCCATATCATGAAGGTGGATATTGATCCAACCATTTCAAAAGTAATGACTGGGCTGACAGAAACAGGATATGCCTGAACATTTTTATAAATGGCGACAGACGATATGTTAGTTCGTTTGACATGGTGGGTTGTGTCAGTAAAAACGTTTTAGTGAGAAATGGCGATGGAAACTCCTTTATGTACAAATATTTATATAATAACCATCATGTCTTAGTTAACTTGGGAGTCACGTGATGATATGTTGTGGTCCTCCCTCTAAAACTTGGAAAACCATGTAGTTTATTAGGCTACAGATGAAATAAGTTATGAACTTCACAGGGTTGTGAAACTACATGTGATGAGCATGATGCTCAATTCCAATACATTTTGAGGGTTTTAATCTGGTGACATGATGACTGATGCTTGTTTGCCATTTGACAAATAAAATAATTGTTCTCACCCACAATAATCTCATCAATCGGGTAACAACGTTTATTCAACCAGTGGGAGGTTTGTAATTGCCCCCAGGAAAGTCGAAAGAGGAACTCTTCTATGAGACAATGATAAACAGCAATCCTTGGGAGAGTTGTGGTGGATATTATAAAATAAGGATCTGCTGGAGTCCAAGTCAAACCAAGATTCTTTATTTCTGAGCTCAGAGAGAATAACAGAGTTACACAGTGCAGTGTAGACAGTCTGAATTCCTGAAGCATTGAGTGATTAGCACATATCTTTATAGTTTCCTGTTCCTGGGAGGGACTTTATTCATACAAGGACACAGGTGTAAATTGGTTTGCAACACAGGATGATAGTCCCAAGAACAGGAGATTATAATAGGACAGTTTCACAAGGTTAGTCACATACTCAGTTATGTGGACACACAAACAATTAACATTTTCCATTACAGAGTCTGAACATTTTCATTTCATTAAATCATCAGTGGGCCAACAATGCAAATGTCAACAATGGAACTAATGCATCACATCCAAATATCACTTGATTATCTGTAGTGCTGGAGGAATGACACACCCAGATAAACACACACACAGAGTTTAAAAAAGGACAATTTAAAACAAGGAACCTGATCTCCTTTATATTCAAACTGACATACTCCATATTCAATTCATGTTTTCTAATAAAAACAAACAAATATATGTTTGAGTATACCCTGTACCATTTAATTTCATATGGTAAAGACAGGTAAACACATTGTCAGTCAACAATATAAGACAACGGGAGCACTGTGTATGTTCTCTGATGAATTTTAAGTCAATGTGATGTGAAATATCAATATACACGCTAAGAAAAGTAATTTCTCTCTCCTGTGTGGATTCTCTAATGACGTTTAAATGACTGTTATGAGTAATATGTTTTCCCACAGTCTGAGCTTTTCTAAGCCTTCTCCTCTGTGTGTAGTCTAATGTGTTCTTTCAGGCTTCCTAAATGGGCAAAAGCTTTGCACCCTGGGAGGAGTGGTAAGGCTTCTGCCCTGTGTGTATTCTCTCATGTCGTTTCAGCTCCCCTGACCGGATGAAACACTTTCCACATTGGGAGCAGTGGTAAGGCTTCTCTCATGTGTGTATTCTCTCGTGTTGTTTCAGGTGTCCTCTCCTATTGAAACACTTTCCACATTGGGAGCAGTGGTAAGGCTTCTCTCCTGTGTGTATTCTCTCGTGTTGGTTCAGCCATGCTTTCCGGCTGAAACTCTTTCCACACTGGGAGCAGTGGTAAGGCTTCTCTCCCGTGTGTATTCTCTCATGTTGTTTCAGCTCCCCCAAACGGACGAAACACTTTCCACACTGGGAGCAGTGGTAAGGCTTCTCTCCTGTGTGTATTCTCTCGTGTTTTTTCATGTGTCCTCTCCTATTGAAACACTTTCCACATTGGGAGCAGTGGTAAGGCTTCTCTCCTGTGTGTATTCTCTCGTGTTGGTTTCAGGTTTGATTTCTCATTAAAACTCTTTCCACACTGGGAGCAGTGGTAAGGCTTCTCCCCTGTGTGTATTCTCTCGTGTATTTTCAGCTCCCCCGAACGGACGAAACTCTTTCCACACTGGGAGCAGTGGTAAGGCTTCTCTCCCGTGTGTATTCTCTCATGTTGTTTCAGGTTCCCTAAATCTGTCAAACACTTTCCACATTGGGAGCAGTGGTAAGGCTTCTCCCCTGTGTGTATTCTCTCATGAGTTTCAGATGCCCGCTTTCTGGTTGAAAACACTTTCCACACTGGGAGCAGTGGTAAGGCTTCTCCCCTGTGTGTATTCTCTCATGAGCTTTCAGGTGTGCTTTCTGGTTAAAACTCTTTCCACACTGGGAACAATGGTAAGGCTTCTCCCCTGTGTGCATTTTCTCATGTTGTTTCACGTCCCATAACCGGTTACAGCTCTTTCCACAGTGGGAGCACTGGTGTCGTCTTGCTGGTTTGGACGTCCCTGGCTCTGGTTCCTCAGAGTCTGGTCTTTCTCCTGCCAAAGACAGTGTTTTTTTAAATAGAGACCGAATGAAACCACATGATAAAACAACCTTGTTGTTGTCTATGAAATCAAAACAGACTTTGCTGGATTCCTATCGAGCAGGTGGTTCTGAAACAATGTAAATTAGTGATTTTAAAACAAATTTGCTGTCCTCAAAATAACACACATTTATGTCTAAACATCCTGTTTTACAAAAGTGAGAATGTCAAAAACCCAAAGTGTCAATAGTGACCATCATTTTAAGCACTGCCTTAACCCTCTTGGGCTGGATTCAAATTGAGCTTCACAGGTGGTCCTCTAAATATCCATAACATTCATAGCTGTGGATGTTACAGAATGTGACCTCCACCTTCCGTTTGACATAAAATGCTCAAAGGGTAATTTTGTGTGGAAGTCCAAAACATGTTTGGCCAGTCCATCACCATACAAAGCACATCAGTAACATCTCCCTTGGAAAGTGTGTTTGGTGTCACATTGCTGTTTAAATGGACCAATTTCTTATTTAGACATTCACAGATTTTCAACATTTTGATTATCGCTGATGTCAATAAACTGTAGCTCCCCAAACGGTAGCACTCATGCAGCCCCAGACCATGACACTCCCACCAACGCTTGAAAAGGCAATACACACTTGTCTTTGTAAATGTGGATGTTTCATGAGCATCACTCTTAACAACATTTATTCTTTGCCAAGATAATCCACAGGACATGTGTTCCAGTAATCCATGTCCTGATTGAACAGCTTGGTTATTACAGTGCAAACTTGTTGGGGATTTCTAAAATCATCTTTAAAATGTGCAGTTTGTTCACACAAAATGCCACAGGTTCTGAGGGAACCAGTTGATATGTCAAACGCTGTTTAAAACACTGAGGAAGCTAATGTACATTAAAACAGGAGCTGTTTCATTAAATTTATTTAATACAGTCAAATGTTGCTCAGCTAGTTAGCATTCAAGGGTTTTTCTTTAGGCTTTAGCTCAATTTTAAACATTTGCAATTTAGAATTAAACAATTAATACATCAACATATATTATGTTTAAAACACTGAGATTAGATAATGTACATTAAGATGGTCTAAAGCGTCAATCTTTCACTTTTATGTTGGCTAGCAAGCTACAGGTGGTCAAAATAGTATATTTTGTTCCTGAAAAAGCGTCCGTCCAGTCCATTGTCTCACAAACAAGAGTCAACTGAAAGAATCCTTTTCCATCTGTCTGACTGGCATTCCCACATTTGAAACAATAGTTACTTTTTTTGTCTGGAAAGAACGTCAACTTATCCCAAACCATCTGATACATTTTTAGATTCAAATAATACATTCCTGTACACAGACAGTAAAGCTTCAATCTGAAATATGGATGACTAATAAAACTTATATGAATAAGTGTAAAAACATTTTCTGTTAATTTTGTCACATTCTTTTTTATCTACATGTGACCATACTATTCCCCATAAAGCCACGCTCTATAAGATACAAATCATCCTGTAAACAAATGACAGAACAAACGCAAACATGCAAATAGCACTTGATTATCTGTAGTGCTATACACTGGGTAGACAAAACATTAAGAACAGCTGCTACTTCCATGACTTAGAAAGACTTCAGGTGAATCCAGGCTAAAATCTGATCCCTCTACTGATGTCACTAGTTAAATGATGCTTCAATCCGTGTAGATGAAGGGGGAGACAGGTTAAATAAGGATTTTTAAGCCTTGAGACATGAGACATGGATTGTGCATGTGTGCCATTTAGAGAGTAATGGGGAAGACAACATGTCCTTTGCACAGGGTTGGTAGTAGGTGCCAGGTCTCTTTGTGTCAAGAACTGTCCTGCTGGGTTTTTCAGCTCAACAGTTTCCCATGTGTACCAAGAGTGGTCCACCACCCAAACAGTGGTGGTTTGTGCCGTTTAAGATGAGGTAGGACAAATTTATTTTTTCCTGAGCATGGCCTTAATTCTATTACAGCATATTGGAGGACTGTCATTCATATTTCACTCACCCTGTTCAATGTAACAGCAATAGGTTTAGGCTACTCCATGATACTGTAATTGTCCCTATACCCATCATGAGGTAGCAACCTAGCCTATGAATGAAAGTTTAGAATGTAGGTTCACTTCGAGAGAACATTTTGCTTGACAGACAGTGACACATAGACAGACAGTGACACATTCAATACTGCCTTGCACACTCTCGCCTGCATCTAGCTGAAATAGAGATATCACTGGACAAATTCAGGTATGTTTATCCCCGTTTTGTTCCATTTAAACGTTTGTCAACAGAATCGGCGGAATGAATACACCCCTGATCATGCATAAACACAGTTCACTTTCATTACAGACACGTTGTATTCCTTCTGCATCTATGTGCTCTCCTCTTATCACCTTCTCCCTTTGTTTCTGTACTTCAATGCACAACACATCAGCTGTATGTCACCAGGAGAAAAAACCTTTCCAAGCCAAACCATTTCATAACTGCTACACACAGCTTACATTGTTGTCACCATATTAGTAAATCAAGCCTAAACTTTCATTCTGATTAATCATAAAATAACATCATAGTCAACAGAGCTAATAGAACTAACTGAGTTAGTAAACCTGCTACAATCATGCAGTAACAGCAGTGTACAGTCAGTAACACTTACCTCAGTCCCAGTGGCAAAAATTAGTAAAACCAAAAGCTTTCAGAGGAAGAGTTCAGTGTTGTGTTGGATAGTTGCAGCCAGCTAGCAACATAACATCCCTTTGTTTGAGCCAAGTGTTTGAGAGAATGCATTTTCAGCTAAGTAAATGAAACTGAAAGTGGAAAATAAATGACTAAATATCTCTCTCTCGCTTCTCCTTCATTTTGGAATAAAATAATTTGTTCAAAACTGTTCAACTATTGTATTTTTCTCTCTTTTAGTCAACTATTCACCACGTTATGCACTGTAGTGCTAGCTAGCTGTAGCTTATGCTTTCAGTACTAGATTCATTCTCTGATCCTTTCATTGGTTGGACATCATGCAAGTTCATGCTGCAAGAGCTCTGATGGGTTGGAGGATGTCCTCCGGAAGTTGTCATAATAACTACAAGTGCTATGGAAGCTTGAGACCATAATCCTCCTAATTTTGTGATTGTGATCAATATTTAGGAGGATGCAAAATTCTTTTAATAAATTATTTCTCAGTGATTATATTTAGTATAGTTTTATCTAAAAAGGACCACTTTTCCTATTTTACCATTTTTATTTTTCTGAAAATAACTGAGGAGCCTCCCCTTCCTCCTCTGAGGAGACCCCACTGCACCCAAAGGACATCCAGCCAACTTGACACAATTGTGGGAAGCATTGGAGTCAACATGGGCCAGCATCCCTGTGGAATGCTTTCGACACCTTGTAGAGTCCATGCCCCGATGAATTGAGGCTATTCTGAGGGGAAAAGGGGAGGGTCCAACTCCATATTAGGAAGGTGTTCGAAATGTTTGGTATAATCAGTGGATATATCTGCCATTTAGCAGACACTTTTATCCAAAGGGATTTGCAGTCATGTTTGCAAACACTTAACATATGGATGGTCCCAGGAATCAAACCCACTACCCTGGTTTAACAAGCACTATACTCCACCAACTGAGCTACAGGACCACAAGGAATGATCAAGGAATGACGCAGATAAACACACACAGCCTGAGTTTCAAAAATATAATTGAATCAAAGACCGTAACATTGAAACTGACATACTTCATATTAGACGTGGACCGATTCATCTGACTGGCCGATCTCAGGTTTGGTTTTTTTTTGGGCGGCGATTTTGCAGATTTTTTTTTTACACCTTTATTGAATGTTTATTTAACTCGGCAAGTCAGTTAAGAACACATTCTTATTTTCAATGACGGCCTTGGAACGGTGGGTTAACTGCCTTGTCCAGGGGCAGAATGCTAGATTTTCACCTTGTCAGCTCAGGGGATCCTGCCTTGCAACCTTACAGTTAACTTGTCCAACGCTCTAACCACCTGCCTCTCATTGCACTCCACGAGGAGCCTGCCTGTTACGCGAATGCAGTAGAAGCCAAGTTAACACCATCCAGTCCCAGCCTTCAGCTCCATTCAACCCCTCCCATCTGTCTCTTAACACCATCCAGTCCCTTCAGCTCCATTCAACCCCTCCCATCTGTTTCTTAACACCATCCAGTCCCTTCAGCTCCATTCAACCCCTCCCATCTGTCTCTTAACACCATCCAGTCCCTTCAGCTCCATTCAACCCCTCCCATCTGTCTCTTAACACCATCCAGTCCCTTCAGCTCCATTCAACCCCTCCCATCTGTCTCTCAACACCATCCAGTCCCACCCTTCAGCTCCATTCAACCCCTCCCATCTGTCTCTTAACACCATCCAGTCCCTTCAGCTCCATTCAACCTCTCCCATCTGTCTCTAAACACCATCCAGTCCCTTCAGCTCCATTCAACCCCTCCCATCTGTCTCTTAACACCATCCAGTCCCTTCAGCTCCATTCAACCCCTCCCATGTGTCTCTAAACACCATCCAGTCCCTTCAGCTCCATTCAACCCCTCCCATCTGTCTCTTAACATCCATATGGGATTTATATTTGCCATATATATTTTAACTGTGCTGTGATGCTTCACAAAAGTATTAAACTTTTCGATTCTCATAGTTTCTACAAATTGTAAATTAAAGATAAACATTTTTGTTAAAATAATTATAATATTATGGATTGAATAGGACTTTTCAAATCACCCAGTATTGCCATCTGCAGCGTTAGTTCTAGGTAAATGTTGCAATTCTTCAGCGATTCCTGGACCTGTGACCAACAACGAGCTACATATGGACAGTACCAAAATAAATGATCTAATGACTGCCTCCTCGCAGCAAAATCTGCAGAGCTGGGAAGATTGTATCCCCATATATAACATTATATTGGTTGCAAGAATTTTGTATAATAATTGAAGCTTTGAATCCGGCGTCATTTTGCGTGTCAATTCATAAACCATGTGCCATGGAATCAGTACAATGAAAATCTCTTGCCAACTATTTTGACATTTATTTGGCACAGCTGTCAGTTGTTTGGTCCTTAAATGGAACTGGTAAACATTTCTATTTATCACAATTTGGTCCTTAATGCAGGGCCTTGTTCCTGTTCTACAGTCTAGTAAAGAGAGGGGGGTTGACTGGGACAGGCAATCCATCATGTTTTATGGAAAAGGTTTTTGTAAAACATGCACCTTACATCAGATCATCTTGAAACTTTCTCTCTAAAGCGAACTTTCATCAAGGTTTTATATGGTCTATTGGTTTCTCTCTAAATCTAACTTTCATCAAGGTTTTATATGGTCTATTGGTTTCTCTCTAAATCTAACTTTCATCAAGGTTTTATATGGTCTATTGGTTTCTGTCAACTTAAATCAGGTTTTAATGTCAACTAACAGAACTGTCTACTGTGGTGGAAATATACCAGTCTATCTTCCTGTCAACAAACAGAACTCTGCTGGTTGTCCTGGTAACAGATACCAATCTATCTTCCTGTCAACAAACAGAGCTCTGCTGGTTGTCCTGGTAACAAATACCAGTTCTTCCTGTCAACAAACAGAACTCTGCTGGTTGTCCTGGTAACAGATTCCAGTGGGCAGATCTATTTGTTCAAACTAAATTACAGCACTTACTTTGACGTGTCAAATCTGATCCTTTCTTCTCTTCTCCTCCTCCCACAGTTCCACTCAGCCCTGTTGTTTTCCTGCAGTCCACCAGCAGCACAGACAACCTCTTCCTACCCACCAGTAAGGTGCTACCGGGAGAGGCACGATACAGGGACTCCGGGAGGGAGGAAGGGCTAGCGTTGTCCTGGTAACCATAAAGAGGGGACACAGACACATATCATTATGGATGCTGATGTCACTGTTGTCATAAAGTGCTTTACAGAAACCCAGACCCAGAGAGAGCAAGCTGTATGCTAGACCAGACCAAGCTGTACCATCTGGTGTTCTGATCTGGAGAGACTCTCCTCTGCCTCATCAGCTTCATAAGCATCAGGATGTTGTTGAGGCTCCCCAGAGGATCCACCATAGTCATGTCTCTCTCCTGTGTTAATGAGAACATCAAAATGAATAGTAAACTTATAACCGTCTAATAAAATCATAGGGTCTTACAAGAGGCATGAATATGTCCCTTTGTTATTTTAAGTAGAGATTATGCTTCAATATTGAATTTTAAAAGCCTGTTATACTAGATGAGGGGAACTTTAATGTAGACCACATGGAGAATTCAAAACATTAAATTGAAAAGTCCCTAAAATATATGAACCAATGGCAGATTGACCTTTTAACAATTCCTACAGTACTGAACAACATATTCAAGTGTAGAACTTCAGTAGAATGCCACTTTAAAACCACACATTAGTTCAACAACATAGTTTGTGTCCCTGTTGAAGACAGTACTCACTGGTGGTAATCTGATATTCTGTCTCTTCCTCTTTCACTGCCAAAACGTCTTCCTTCTTCACCTTTATTGAGATAGCATCCTCTTCCTCTCTAAACGGTTCTTTCTCTTCTATCACTATAACAGCCCCCTCTTCCTCCTTTTTCATTCTGAAATGTTCTCTTCCTCCTTTTCAATTCCACTATAACAGCATCTTCTTCCTTCACTATAACAGTCTCCTCTTCCTCCTTTTTCATTCTGAAATGTTCTTCCACTATAACAGCATCTTCTTCCTTCACTATAACAGTCTCCTCTTCCTCCTTTTTCATTCTTAATGATTCTTTCTCTTCTTTCACTGTAACCCCATCCTCTTCTTCAATGTTCAGCGCCAGAACTTCTTTCTCCAAACATCAGACCCCCTCTTCTATAGCAGGGATGAGTAGTTTAATGAACTCATGGTCAGGGATGTTAGCTAGCTAGTTAGCATTAGCGAATAGCCTAGTGCTAGGCTCAGCATCAATCTTTAAAAAGTTTGCAAATTAGGTTACAGTTAACCAGTTAATACGTCAACAGAACTGTGTTTAAAACACTGAGATTAGATAATGTACATTAAGATGGTCTAAAGCGTCAATCTTTCACTTTTATGTTGGCTAGCAAGCTACCCAGGTGGTTGAAATAGTATCCGTGTTGGAAGAAGCGTCTGTCCAGTCCATTATACGTCACACAAGAATCATCACCTGAAAGACGCCCATCGCCATCTGCTGACTGGAGTGGGTAACGCAGTTTGGAAACATTTACATACATTACATTTAAGTCATTTAGCAGACGCTCTTATCCAGAGCGACTTACAAATTGGTGCATTCACCTTATGACATCCAGTGGAACAGTCACTTTACAATAGTGCATCTAAAACTTAAGGGGGGGGGTGAGAGGGATTACTTATCCTATCCTAGGTATTCCTTAAAGAGGTGGGGTTTCAGGTGTCTCCGGAAGGTGGTGATTGACTCCGCTGTCCTGGCGTCGTGAGGGAGTTTGTTCCACCATTGGGGGGCCAGGGCAGCGAACAGTTTTGACTGGGCTGAGCGGGAGCTGTACTTCCTCAGTGGTAGGGAGGCGAGCAGGCCAGAGGTGTTAGTTACTACACTTTTTGTATTGGAAAGAACGTCATAATAATTGAACAATAAGCTGATATATTTTCTCTTACGTCTTACAACTACTACTTTCCTGTACACAGACGTAGAACTTCTTCCAACTAATTATTTCCGGTACATAAAAGCATAATATGAATATGTAGATGATGAATAAATACTTCTATGAATAGGTAGTGTGTTAATACACATTTTCTCTGTTCATTTTTCGCAACATTTTTGTCTACATGTGACCATACTATTCCCTTAAAGCCACGCTCTATAAGATACAAATCATCCTGTAAACAACAGAGCAAATGCATCACATGCAAATAGCACTTGATTATCTGTAGTGCTATACACTGGGTAGACAAAACATTAAGAACAGCTGCTCCTTCCATGACATAGACTGACCAGGTGAATCCAAGCTAAAGCTATGATCCCTTACTGATGTCACTAGTTAAATCCACTTCAATCCGTGTAGATGAAGGGAGGAGGCCGGTTAAATAATGATTGTTAAGTGAAATGAGACATGGATTGTGTCTGAGTACCATTCAGAGGGTGAATTGGGAAGACTAAATATTTATGTGCCTTTGAACGGGGTATGGTAGTAGGTTCCAGGCGCACCGATTTGTGATTTGTTTTTCCAACTCAACAGTTTCCCATGTGTACCAAGAATGGTCCACCACCGTAACAGTGGCGGTCAGTGCCGTTTAAGATGAGGGAGGACCATTTTGTTTTTCATGGGCATGGCCTTATTTCTACTACAGCATGTTGCATGACTGTCATTCATATTCCATTCACCCTGTTCAACGTCACAGCGATAGGTCTAGGATACTACATTATACTCACATTTTCCATATACCCATCATGAGGTAGCTACAACCTAGTCTATGAATGACAGTTTACAATGTAGGTGCACACAGGTTGAGAGAAATATTTAAGGTGACAGACAGTGACACATTCAATACCACTCTCACCTACTGATCTAGGATGTAATCATTAGTCCAGCAGTTGCAAACGAGAGTTTTTTTTTAAACAAATTCAGGTATGTTTATCGCCGTTTTGTTCCGTTTAAGAAATGAATACACCCCTGATCATGTGTAAACAGAGATCACTTTCATTACAGCCACGTTGTATTCCTTCTCTCCTCCTCTCACCTTTTCCCTTCGCTTCTGGACTTCAATGCACAACACATCAGCTGTATGTGACCAGGTGAAAAAAAAAGTTTCCAAAACCTCATAGGTTTGTATTGAAGTCAAATTACACAGAGGAGAAACGGAAACTCGCTGTTCTCCAGGCTACACCATGGTGCTACCCTACAGAATGCTGCTGAGGCTACTGTAGACCTTCATGTTTTCATCAATTATTTGGTGACGTGATTATTTTTAATATAGTTTTATCTAAAAAGGATTAAACTTTTTTACATGTTTTATCATTTTCATTTTTACGAAAATCACTGAGGAGGAGGGTCGTCCCCTTCCTCCTCTCAGGAGCCTCCACTTCCTCCTCTGAGGAGCCTCCCCTTTCTCCTCTGAGGAAGCTCCTCTTCCTCCTCTCTGGAGCCTCCACTTCCTCCTCTGAGGAAGCTCCTCTTCCTCCTCTCGGGAGCCTCCACTTCCTCCTCTGAGGAGCCTCCCCTTTCTCCTCTGAGGAAGCTCCTCTTCCTCCTCTCGGGAGCCTCCCCTTCCTCCGCTGAGGAGTCTCCCCTTTCTCCTCTGAGGAAGCTCCTCTTCCTTCTCTCAGGAGCCTCCCCTTCTTCCTCTGAGGAGCCTCCCCTTTCTCCTCTGAGGAGCATCCCCTTCCTCCTCTCAGGAGCCTCCCCTTCCTCCTCTGAGGAGCCTCCACTGCACCCAAAGGAAGCATTGGAGACAACATGGGCCAGCATCCCTGTGGAAAGCTTTCGACACCTTGTAGAGTCCATGCCCCGACGAATTGAGGCTATTCTGAGGGAGAAAGGGCCAACTCCATATTAGGAAGGTGTTCGAAATGTTTGGTATAATCAGTGGATATATCTGCCATTTAGCAGACACTTTTATCCGAAGGGATTTGCAGTCATGTTTGCAAACACTTTACATATGGATGGTCCCAGGAATCAAACCCACTACCCTGGTTTAACAAGCACTATACTCCACCAACTGAGCAACAGGACCACAAGGAATGATCAAGGAATGACGCAGATAAACACACACAGCCTGAGTTTCAAAAATATAATTGAATCAAAGACCGTAACATTGAAACTGACATACTTCATATTAGACGTAGGCCGATTAATTAGGGCCGATTTATTTCAAGTTTTTATAACATTTCTTTTTTACACCTTTATTTAACCTTTATTTAACTAGGCAAGTCAGTTAAGAACACATTCTTATTTTCAATGACGGCCTAGGAACGGTGGGTTAACTGCCTTGTCCAGGGGTAGAACGCTAGAATTTCACCTTGTCAGCTCGGGGGATCCAAACTTGCAACCTTACAGTTAACTAGTCCTACGCTCTAACCACCTGCCTCTCATTGCACTACAGACCAGTATACCTTCTTTCTTTTCTCTCCAAAACTCTTGAACGTGCCGTCCTTGGCCAGCTCTCCCGTTATCTCTCTCAGAATGACCTTCTTGATCCAAATCAGTCAGGTTTCAAGACTAGTCATTCAACTGAGACTGCTCTTCTCTGTATCACGGAGGCGCTCCGCACCGCTAAAGCTAACTCTCTCTCCTCTGCTCTCATCCTTCTAGACCTATCGGCTGCCTTCGATACTGTGAACCATCAGATCCTCCTCTCCACCTTCTCCGAGTTGGGAATCTCCGGCGCGGCCCACGCTTGGATTGCGTCCTACCTGACAGGTCGCTCCTACCAGGTGGCGTGGCGAGAATCTGTCTCCTCACCACGCGCTCTCACCACTGGTGTCCCCCAGGGCTCTGTTCTAGGCCCTCTCCTATTCTCGCTATACACCAAGTCACTTGGCTCCGTCATAACCTCACATGGTCTCTCCTATCATTGCTATGTAGACGACACACAATTAATCTTCTCCTTTCCCCCTTCTGATGACCAGGTGGCGAATCGCATCTCTGCATGTCTGGCAGACATATCAGTGTGGATGACGGATCACCACCTCAAGCTGAACCTCGGCAAGACGGAGCTGCTCTTCCTCCCGGGGAAGGACTGCCCGTTCCATGATCTCGCCATCACGGTTGACAACTCCATTGTGTCCTCCTCCCAGAGCGCTAAGAACCTTGGCGTGATCCTGGACAACACCCTGTCGTTCTCAACTAACATCAAGGCGGTGGCCCGTTCCTGTAGGTTCATGCTCTACAACATCCGCAGAGTACGACCCTGCCTCACACAGGAAGCGGCGCAGGTCCTAATCCAGGCACTTGTCATCTCCCGTCTGGATTACTGCAACTCGCTGTTGGCTGGGCTCCCTGCCTGTGCCATTAACCCCCTACAACTCATCCAGAACGCCGCAGCCCGTCTGGTGTTCAACCTTCCCAAGTTCTCTCACGTCACCCCGCTCCTCCGCTCTCTCCACTGGCTTCCAGTTGAAGCTCGCATCCGGTACAAGACCATGGTGCTTGCCTACGGAGCTGTGAGGGGAACGGCACCTCAGTACCTCCAGGCTCTGATCAGGCCCTACACCCAAACAAGGGCACTGTGTTCATCCACCTCTGGCCTGCTCGCCTCCCTACCACTGAGGAAGTACAGTTCCCGCTCAGCCCAGTCAAAACTGTTCGCTGCTCTGGCCCCCCAATGGTGGAAGAAACTCCCTCACGACGCCAGGACAGCGGAGTCAATCACCACCTTCCGGAGACACCTGAAAAGTAATCCTTCTCATCCCCCCCCTTAAAAGATTTAGTTGCACTATTGTAAAGTGGCTGTTCCACTGGATGTCATAAGGTGAATGCACCAATTTGTAAGTCGCTCTAGATAAGAGCGTCTGCTAAGTGACTTAATTGTTAATGTTAATGTTAATTATGATTGTGATTTTCATAAAAATAAAAATGATAAAACATGTAAAAACTATTAATCCTTTTTAGATAAAACTATATTAAAAATAATCACGTCACCAAATAATTGATGAAAACATGAAGGTCTACAGTAGCCTCAGCAGCATTCTGTAGGGTAGCACCATGGTGTAGCCTGGAGAACAGCGAGTTTCCGTTTCTCCTCTGAGTAATTTGACTTCAATACAAACCTATGAGGTTTTGGAAACTTTTTTTTTCACCTGGTCACATACAGCTGATGTGTTGTGCATTGAAGTCCAGAAGCGAAGGGAAAAGGTGAGAGGAGGAGAGAAGGAATACAATGTGGCTGTATTGAAAGTGAACTGTGTTTACACATGATCAGGGGTGTATTCATTCCAACGATTCTGTTGAAAAACCTTTCTTAAACGGAACAAAACAGGGATAAACATACCTGAATTTGTTTTTAAAAAACTCTCGTTTGCAACTGCTGGACTAATGATTACATTCTAGATCAGCAGGTGAGAGTGGTATTGAATGTGTCACTGTCTGTGACCTTAAATTTTTCTCTCAACCTGTGTGCACCTGTAAACTTTAATTCATAGACTAGGTTGTATCTACCTCATGATGGGTATAGGGAAAATGTTAGTATCATGTAGTAGTCCAAACCTATCGCTGTTACATTGAACAGGGTGAATGGAATATGAATGACAGTCATCCAACATGCTGTAGTAGAAATAAGGACATGCCCATGAAAAACAAAATGGTCCTCCCTCATCTTAAACGGCACTGACCTCCACTGTTACGGTGGTGGACCATTCTTGGTACACATGGGAAACTGTTGAGTTGGAAAAACAAATCACAAATCGGTGCGCCTGGAACCTACTACCATAACCCGTTCAAAGGCACTTAAATATTTAGTCTTCCCAATTCACCCTCTGAATGGTACTCAGACACAATCCATGTCTCATTTGTCTCAAGGCTTAACAATCCTTCTTTAATCGGCCTCCTCCCTTCATCTACACGGATTGAAGTGGATTTAACTAGTGACATCAGTAAGGGATCATAGCTTTCACCTGGATTCACCTGGTCAGTCTATATCATGGAAGGAGCAAGTGTTCTTAATGTTTTGTAGACTCAGTGTATCGCACTACAGATGATCAAGTGCTATTTGCATGTGATGCATTTGCTCTTTGTTTACAGGATGATTTGTATCTTATAGAGCGTGGCTTTAAGGGAAGAGTATGGTCACATGTAGACAAAAATGTTGTGAAAAATGAACAGAGTAAATGTGTATAAACACACTACCTATTCATAGAAGTATTTACCTAGGATAGGATAAGTAATCCTTCTCACCCCCCCCTAAAATATTTAGATGCACTATTGTAAAGTGGCTGTTCCACTGGATGTCATAAGGTGAATGCACCAATTTGTAAGGATAAGAGCGTCTGCTAAATGACTTAAATGTAAATGTATTTATTCATCATCTACATATTCATATTATGCTTCTACGTCTGTGTACCGAAAATAATTAGTTAGAGAAAATATATCAGCTCATTGTTAAATTATTATGACGTTCTTTCCAACACAAAAAGTGTTGTCACTATTGTTTCCAAACTGCGTTACCCACTCCAGCCAGCAGATGGCGATGAGCGTCTTTCAGGTGATGATTCTTCCGTGACGTATAATGGACTGGACGGACGCTTCTTCAGGAACAACAAGGCGCCAACTCTTTCGACCACGTCGGTAGCTTGCTAGCCAACATAAAAGTGAAAGATTGACGCTTTAGACCAGCTTAATGTACATTATCTAATCTCAGTGTTTTAAACACAGTTCTGTTGACGTATTAACTGGTTAACTGTAACCTAATTTGCAAACTTGTTGAAGATTTATGCTGAGCCGAGCACTAGGCTAGTCGCTAATGCTAACTAGCTAGCTAACATCCCTGACCATGAGTTCATTAAAGTACTCATCCCCTGCTAATGAAGAGGAGGTCTGCTGTTTGGAGAAAGAAGTTCTGGCGCTGAACATTGAAGAAGAGGTTACAGTGAAAGAAGAGAAAGAAAATTTCAGAATGAAAAAGGAGGAAGAGGAGGCTATTATAGTGATAGAAGAGAAACAACCGTTTAGAGAGGAAGAGGATGCTATCTCAATAAAGGTGAAGAAGGAAGGCGTTTTTGGAGTGAAAGAGGAGACAGAATATCAGATTAACACCAGTGAGTACTGTCTTCAACAGGGACACAAACTATGCCGTTGTTGAAATAATGTGTGGTTTTAAAGTGGCATTCTACTGAAGTTCTACACTTGAATATGTTGTTCAGTACTGTAGGAATTGTTAAAGGGTCAATCTGCCACTGGTTCATATATTTTAGGGTCTTTTCAATTCAATGTTTTGAATTCTCCATGTGGTCTACATTAAAGCTCCCCTCATCTAGTATAACAGGCTTTTAAAATTCAATATTGAAGCATATTTTCTACTTAAAATAACAAAGGGACATATTCATGCCTCTTGTAAGACCCTATGATTTTATGAGACGGTTATAAGTTTACTACTCATTTTGATTTTCTCATTAACACAGGAGAGAGACATGACTATGGTGGATCCTCTGGGGAGCTTCAACAACATCCTGATGCTGACAAGGCAGATGAGAGTCTCTCCAGATCAGAACACCAGATGGTACAGCTTGGTCTGGTCTAGCATACAGCTTGCTCTCTCTGGGTCTGGGCTGTGTTTCTGTAAAGCACTTTATGACAACAGTGACATCAGCATCCATAATGATGTGCGTCTGTGTCCCCTCTTTATGGTTACCAGGACAACACTATCCTTTCCTCCCTCCTGGAGTCCCTGTGTCCTGCCTCTCCCGGTAGCACCTTACTGCTGGGTATGAAGAGGTTGTCTGTGCTGCTGGTGGACTGCAGGAAAACAACGGGGCTGAGTGGAACTGTGGGAGGAGGAGAAGAGAAGAAAGGATCAGATTTGACACGTCAAAGTAAGTGCTGTAGTTTAGTTTGAACAAATAGATCTGCCCACTGGAATCTGTTACCAGGACAACCAGCAGAGCTCTGTTTGTTGACAGGAAGATAGACTGGTATTTGTTACCAGGACAACCAGCAGAGTTCTGTTTGTTGACAGGAAGATAGACTGGTGTCTGTTACCAGGACAACCAGCAGAGTTCTGTTTGTTGACAGGAAGTATATTTGTTTGTTGACAGGAAGATAGACTGGTATATTTCCACCACAGTAGACAGTTTTGTTAGTTGACATGTAAAACCTTGATGAAAGTTTGTTTTAGAGAGAAACCAATAGACCATATAAAACCTTAATGAAAGTTAGATTTAGAGAGAAAGTTTCAAGATGATCTGATGTAAGGTGCATGTTTTACAAAACCCTTTTCCATAAAACATGATGGATGTTACATTGCCTGTCCCAGTCAACCCCCCTCTCTTTACTAGACTGTAGAACAGGAACAAGGCCCTGCATTAAGGACCAAATTGTGATAATTAGAAATGTTTACCAGTTCCATTTAAGGACCAAACAACTGACAGCTGTGCCAAATAAATGTCAAAATAGTTGGCAAGAGATTTTCATTGTACTGATTCCATGGCACATGGTTTATGAATTGACACGCAAAATGACGCCGGATTCAAAGCTTCAATTATTATACAAAATTCTTGCAACCAATATAATGTCATATATGGGGATACAATCTTCCCAGCTCTGCAGATTTTGCTGCGAGGAGGCAGTCATTAGATCATTTATTTTGGTACTGTCCATATGTAGCTCGTTGTTGGTCACAGGTCCAGGAATCGCTGAAGAATTGCAACATTTACCTAGAACTAACGCTGCAGATGGCAATACTGGGTGATTTGAAAAGTCCTATTCAATCAATCAATAATATTATAATTATTTTAACAAAAATGTTTCTTTAATTTACAATCTGTAGAAACTGTGAGAATCGAAAAGTTTAGTACTTTTGTGAAGCATCACAGCACAGTTAAAATATATATGGCAAATATAAATCCCATATGGATGTTAAGAGACAGATGGGAGGGGTTGAATGGAGCTGAAGGGACTGGATGGTGCTAAGAGACAGATGGGAGGGGTTGAATGGAGCTGAAGGGTGGGACTGGATGGTGTTTAGAGACAGAAGGGAGGGGTTGAATGGAGCTGAAGGGACTGGATGGTGTTGAGAGACAGATGGGAGGGATTGAATGGAGCTGAAGGGTGGGACTGGATGGTGTTTAGAGACAGATGGGAGGGGTTGAATGGAGCTGAAGGGACTGGATGGTGTTAAGAGATGGGAGGGGTTGAATGGAGCTGAAGGGACTGGATGGTGTTAAGAGATGGGAGGGGTTGAATGGAGCTGAAGGGACTGGATGGTATTAAGAGATAGATGGGAGGGGTTGAATGGAGCTGAAGGGACTGGATGGTGTTAAGAGATAGATGGGAGGGGTTGAATGGAGCTGAAGGGACTGGATGTTGTTTAGAGACAGATGGGAGGGGTTGAATGGAGCTGAAGGGTGGGACTGGATGGTGTTAACTTGGCTTCTACTGCATTCGCGTAACAGGCAGGCTCTTCGTGGAGTGTAATGAGAGGTAGGTGGTTAGAGCGTTGGACAAGTTAACTGTAAGGTTGCAAGGCAGGATCCCCCGAGCTGACAAGGTGAAAATCTAGCGTTCTGCCCCTGGACAAGGCAGTTAACCCACCGTTCCAAGGCCGTCATTGAAAATAAGAATGCGTTCTTAACTGAATTGCCGAGTTAAATAAAGATTCAATAAAGGTGTAAAAAAAAATCTGCAAAATCGCCGCCCAAAAATACCAAACCTGAGATCGGCCAGTCAGATGAATCGGTCTACGTCTAATATGAAGTATGTCAGTTTCAATGTTACGGTTTTTGGTTCAATTATATTTTTGAAACTCAGGCTGTGCGTGTTTATCTGCGTCATTCCTTGATCATTCCTTGTGGTCCTGTAGCTCAGTTGGTGGAGTATAGTGCTTGTTAAACCAGGGTAGTGGGTTTGTTAAGTGTTTGCAAACATGACTGCAAATCCCTTCGGATAAAAGTGTCTGCTAAATGGCAGATGTATCCACTGATTATACCAAACATTTCGAACACCTTCCTAATATGGAGTTGGACCCCCCCTTTCTCCCTCAGAATAGCCTCAATTCGTCGGAGCATGGACTCTACAAGGTGTCGAAAGCATTCCACAGGGATGCTGGCCCATGTTGACTCCAATGCTTCCCACAATTGTGTCAAGTTGGCTGGGTGTCCTTTGGTTGCAGTGGGGTCTCCTCAGAGGAGGATGGGGAGAACCATCGTCCTCAGTTATTTTCAGAAAAATAAAAATGGTAAAATATTTAAAAGTGGTCCTTTTTAGATAAATCTATACAAAATATAATCACGTCACCAAATAATTTATTAAAACATACTATTTTTCATCCTCCTCTGGATACATTGACTTCAATACAAAACCTAGGAGGATTATGGTTCTCAATGCTTCCATATACTTACACAGTAATTATGACAACTTCCGGAGGACATCCTCCAACCCATCAGAGCTCTTGCAGCATGAACTGACATGATGTCCAACCAATGAAAGGATCAGAGAATGAATCTAGTACTGAAAGCATAAGCTACAGCTAGCTAGCACTACAGTGCATAACATGTGGTGAGTAGTTGACTAAAAGAGAGAAAAATACAATAGTTGAACAGTTTTGAACAAATTATTTTATTCCAAAATGAAGGAGAAGCGAGAGAGATATTTCGTCATTTATTTTCCACTTTCAGTTTCACTTACTTAGCTAGCAAATGCAGCTATCTAGTTTAGTCTACTCAAACACTTGGCTCAAACAAAGGGATGTTATGTTAGCTAGCTGGCTATGACTATCCAACACAACACTGGAACTCTTCCAAGTCAAGGCAAGCTTTTGGTTTTACTAATTTATTGCCACTGGGACCCGCCAAGGTAAGTGCTAAACTGCTTACTGACTGTACACTGTAACGTTACTGCATGATTGTAGCAGGTTTACTAACGAGTTAGTTCTATTAGCTCTGTTGACTATGATGTTATTTTAGCTAATATGTTGACAACAATGTAAGCTGTGTGTAGCAGTTATGAAATGGTTTGGCTTGGAAAGGTTTTTTCTCCTGGTGACATACAGCTGATGTGTTGTGCATTGATGTACAGAAACAAAGGGAGAAGGTGATAAGAGGAGAGCACATAGATGCAAGAAGGAATACAACGTGTCTGTAATGAAAGTGAACTGTGTTTATGCATGATCAGGGGTGTATTCATTCCGCCGATTCTGTTGACAAACGTTTAAATGGAACAAAACGGGGATAAACATACCTGAATTTGTCCAGTGATATCTCTATTTCAGCTAGATGCAGGCGAGAGTGTGCAAGGCAGTATTGAATGTGTCACTGTCTGTCTATGTGTCACTGTCTGTCATCGCAAAATGTTCTCTCGACCTGTGTGAACCTACATTCTAAACTTTCATTCATAGGCTAGGTTGCTACCTCATGATGGGTATAGGGACAATTAGAGTATCATGTAGTAGCCTAAACCTATTGCTGTTACATTGAACAGGGTGAGTGAAATATGAATGACAGTCGTCCAATATGCTGTAATAGAATTAAGGCCATGCTCATGAAAAAACAAATCGTCCTGCCTCATCTTAAACGGCACACACCTCCACTGTTTGGGTGGTGGACCACTCTTGGTACACATGGGAAACTGTTGAGCTGAAAAACCCAGCAGCGTTGCAGTTCTTGACACAAACCGGTGCACCTGGCACCTACTACCATACCCCGTGCAAAGTCACTTAAATATGTTGTCTTCCCCATTACCTCTCTAAATGGCACACATGCACAATCCATGTCTCATGTCCCAAGGCTTAAAAATCCTTATTTAACCTGTCTCCCCCCTTCATCTACACAGATTGAAGTGGATTTAATTGGTGACATCAGTAAGGGATCATAGCTTTAGCCTGGATTCACCTAGTCTTTCTAAGTCATGGAAGGAGCAGCTATTCTGTTTTGTCTACCCAGTGTATTGCACTACAGATAAACAAGTGCTATTCGCATGTGATGCATTTGTTCTGTTGTTTACAGAATGATTTGTATCTTATAGAGCGTGGCTTTAAGGGAATAGTATGGTCACATGTAGATAGAGCAGCTGTTACGTATTATTTGGAAGAGAAAATGTATCAGCTTATTATTAAATAATTATGCCGTTCTTTCCAATACAAAAAGTGTAGTAAGTATTGTTTCCAAACTGCGTTACCCACTCCAGTCAGCAGATGGCGATGTGCGTCTTTCAGTTGACTCTTCTTGCGTGACGTATAATGGACTGGACGGGACGCTTCTTCAGGAACAACAAGGCGTCAACTCTTTCAACCACGGCGGTAGCTTGCTAGCCAACATAAAGCTGAAATATTGACGTTTTAGACCATGTTAATGTACATGATCTAATCTCAGTGTTTTAAACTAGTTTCGGTTGACATATCAACTGGTTCAATTTGCAAACGTGTTAAATATTGATACTGAGCCTAGCACTAGGCTAGACGCTAATGCTAGCTAGCTAGCTAACATCCCTGACCATGAGCTCACTAAACTACTCCTCCCTTGCTAATGAAGAGGGGGTCGGCTGTTTGGAGAAAGAATCTTTCAGAATGAAAAAGGAGGAAGAGGCGGCTGTTATAGTGAAAGAAGAGAAAGAACTGTTGATGAATAACTACCAGAGAGAGAGACCAAATCAAGACGCTGGACTGAGTGGAATCAAGTATAGCAAAAAGGCAGTTCATTAAAGTAAAAGATATCTTGTCCTGTAATCTAAGCGTGCACAGACCTAATCATATGGCTCGGAAGGAGTCAGCTGAAAAGGGTCCCTAAACAGTGTGCAGCGGATTTTGTACATAGAATGACGTAGGTTGATTCTTGTAGTTCTGTCTTCTGACTGGTTGGTGAAGGTTGGAGGCGGGTCCTGACCGAGCCTGTGCAGGAGCCTCATTGGTGCCCAGTGAAGTCGTCCGATCCTGGCTCCTGCCCAGTTGAAAGGGGAGTGGAGTGTGTGTGTGTGCTTATGCAAGAAGATGTTTGTGTGTCAGGGGATCGTGAGATAAGAAGAACTGGAACTGACAGTTGGTGTTTCAGGCGAGGGCGCTTCCTGTTTTGACAGGGACGCATGTGATAACTTAAGTCAGACAGATGAGCTTGGTATTCTATAGTTGCTTATGCTGTTTCGATTCTGCTGAGGACAGAATGTGTTTGTGTTAAATGCAGAAGTATGTTTTGAGCAATAGCCGCATTATGTCTTACGCCTTAAGAATCTTTCAGAATGAAAAAGGAGGAAGAGGAGGCTATTATAGTGATAGAAGAGAAAGCATCCTCTTCCTCTCTAAACGGTTCTATCTCAATAAAGGTGAAGAAGGAAGATGTTTTTGGAGTGAAAGAGGAGACAGAATATCAGATTAGCACCAGTGAGTACTGACTTCAACAGGGACACAAACTATGCCGTTGTAGAACTAATGTGTGGTTTTAAAGTGGCATTCTACTGAAGTTCTACACTTGAATATGTTGTTCAGTACTGTAGGAATTGTTAAAGGGTCAATCTGCCATTGGTTCATATATTTTTGGGACTTTTCAATTCGATGTATTGAATTCTCCATGTGGTCTACATTAAAGTTCCCCTCATCTAATATAACAGGCTTTTAAAATTAAATATTGGTGAATATTTTCTACTTAAAATAACAAAGGGACGCAAAAGCCACCCATTTCGTGGAACGACCCTTTTACATTTGCATCACAAACAGTATTTTAGGAAATCATGATGAAAGTGACCATTTTAGACATATGCATGGCTCTTGTAAGACTCTATGATTGCAATAGATGGTCATCAGTTTACCATCTGTTTGATGTTCTCATTCACACAGGAGACAGACATGACTATGGTGGATCCTCTGGGGAGCCTCAACAACATCCTGATGCTGACGAGGCAGTGAAGAGTCTCTCCAGATCAGAACACCAGATGGTACAGCTTGATCTGGTTTAGCATACAGCTTGCTCTATCTGAGTCTGGGTCTGGGCTGGGTTTCTGTAAAGCACTTTATGTCAACAGTGACATCAGCATCCATAATGACATGTCTGTGTGTCCCCTCTTTATGGTTACCAGGACAACGCTAGCCCTTCCTCACTCCCCGAGTCCTCGTGTCGTGCCTCTCCCGGTAGCACCTTACTGCTGGGTAGGAAGAGGTTGTCTGTGCTGCTGGTGGACTGCAGGAAAACAACGGGGCTGAGTGGAACTTTGGGAGGAGCAGAAGAGAGGAAAGGATCAGATTTGACACATCAAAGTAAGTGCTGTAGTTCAGTTTGAACAAATAAAATACAATCTGCCCACTGGTATCTGTTACCAGGACAACCAGCAGAGTTCTGTTAGTTGACAGGAAGATAGACTGGTGGATATGGATGTTATGAATATCATAACACTGAAAAAGGATTCTGCCAATGAAAAGAGAGAAACCAATAGAGCATATAAAACCTTGATGAAAGTTACCTTTAGAGGGAAAGTTTCAAGATGACCTGATATAAGGTGCTTGTTTTACAAAAACGTTTCCATAAAACATTATGGATGGTACATTGCCTGTCCCAGTCAACCCCCCCCTATCTTTACAAGACTGTAGAACAGGCAAACTAAACTCAAGACACTGTTAATTAATTAATCAACCTACCAGGGTAGTTACAAACAGTACAGAAATTGAATCATCAACATATTTTGATCATATCTTTACTATTGCTGCAGGAATGTGTTTGAAAGCATTATCCAAATTCATCGGATGTTGTGATCACAATATAGTAGTCATATCTAGGACAACCAAAGTTCCAAAAGGCTGGGCCTAATGTTCTATATAAGAGATCATACAATTGTTTGTGGGGATTCCTATGTTGTTGAGATGTTGTTAGGTTATTTTCTTTCACAGTAAATAACTCACGGACACTAGAGAAGCTTTAACCAAGTTGAATTATTCCCAAAGGTTCTGTACATCTGTAATTCAGACAACCCAACATTTGTTCCATCCAGATATGTCTCACTTAAGACACTCCTTCTCTCCAATCCTTACATCTTCTGGTTCCACAGGAAGAGAGTAAAGAGAGTATCAGGATACCAGACCTTTCTCCCTGATGAGAATCTGTCCTGACCTCAACCTCTCCTTCATCTAATCCACAGATGTTCATCTTCATCTGTTTCACACTTTGCTCTCCTCTCGTCCACCCAACACATTCCGAAGCCGTCTGTCTTTCTTCAGAGAACCATTAACTTCTGACATAACACCCAGTCTCTTTCACTTCCTATCACTACTTTAATGTCTCCATGTTCAAAGTTTAGCCGATTTCAACAATGGAAACAATATTTGTTGGTCCGAGGTGTGTAATGACGAGCAACCAGACGCTGCCCTTGACACGTTTATGAAATTGCTTATCCCAGTTACTAATAAGCATGCACCCATTAAGAAAATGACTGTAAAAACTATTAAATTCTCGTGGATTGATGAGGAATTTAAAAATGGTATGATGAAGAGGGAGGCAAAAGAGATGGCATATAGGTCTGGCTAAATAACTGATTGGCAAACCTATTGCAAATTGAGAAATTATGTGACTAAACTGAATAAAAAGAAGAAACTACACTATGAAACATAGATAAATGACATGAAGAATGATTGTAAAAAAAGCTTTGGAACACCTTCAATGAAATTTTGGGCGAAAAAAATCAACAATGACATGTTGTCATGGTGTCTGACAACGTGGATGGAAAATGATTGAGGATAATAGTGGACGCTATTGGCAGTTCTATTCGCATTATCTTCAATTTAAGCCCACTAGAAAGTGTGTTCCCTCAGGCTTGGAGGGAAGCTAAAGTCATTCCACTAACCAAGAATAGTAAAGCTCCCTTTACTGGCTTAAATAGCTGACCAATCAGCCTGTTATCAACCCTTACATTTTTGGAAAAAAATATTTGACCAGATACAATGCTATTTTACATTAAACAAATATAGACTTTCAGCTTATAGGGAAGTTCATTCTAGCACAGCACTTACAAATGACTGATTGGCTGAGAGAAATTGATGATAAAAATATTGTTGGGGCTGTTTTGTTTGACTCAGTGCGGCTTTTGACATTATCGATCGTAGTCTGCTGCTGAAAAAAAACGTATGGCTTTACACCCCCTGCTGTATTGTGGATAAAGAGTTATTTTTTAAAATGTAACCTTTATTTAACTAGGCTAGTCACTTAAGAGCAAATTATTTTTTTCAATGACGGTCTAGGACTGCCTTGTTCAGGGGCAGAATGACTCGATTCGACTCGGATTCGATCCAGCATTCTCTTGGTTACTGTCCTACCACTCTAACCGCTAGGCTACCTGCCGCACCAGAGCTACCTGTCTAACAGAACACAGTGTTCTTTAATGGAAGCCTGTACAACAAAATCAAGGTAGAATCAGGAATTCCCCAGGGCAGCTGTTTGGCACCTACTTTTTTCAATCTTTACCAACAACATGCCAATGACATTTGAGTAAAGCCAGTGTGTCTATGTATGCGGATGACTCAACACTGAACACGTCAGCTACTACAGCGACTGAAATGACTGCAACACTTAACATAGAGCTGCAGTTAGTTTCAGAATGGGTGGCAAGGAATAAGTTAGTCCTAAATATTTCTGATTACCTTAAGTTACATGGCCTACTACGCTAATTCTGTAGCGGTATTGTTAGAGGGGGGTAAATATGAAGATTTTGTTGGTGCGCCAGGCAGGTATTAACCCTAGTTATTAAAGTTAGTTATTACCTATTATAACATTGTTATTATTATTATTAAATATTATTAAATCCGAAAGGATGAGATTAGAATAGATAGAGTAGGGCTTCCAGACACATTCTAAACATTATGGAGACTTAAAGGAGGACTGTAACAGCTAATGATGAAACATTATGGAGTCTTAAAGGAGGACTGTAGCATCTGATGATGAAACATTATGGAGTCTTAAAGGAGGACTGTAGCATCTCATGATGAAACATTATGGAGTCTTAAAGGAGGACTGTAGCATCATGAGGTAATCACCGGGAATTCATTTAAATTAACGTGTGCCTTTTTAGAAGTTAAGTTGTGGAATTTCTTTCCTTATAACCTGTTTGGGATAGGGGAGTATTTTCACATCCGGATGAAAAGCGTTCCCAAAGTAAACTACCTGCTAATGAGAAGCTGAATATGCATATAATGGTCTTAGGTTTGGATGAAAACACTCTAAAGTTTCTAAAACGCATTTACAATAATGTCTGTGCGTATATCATAACTTATTTGGCAGGTGAAACCCCGAGGACAAACCATCCAGGAGGAATTTTTTGTTGTTGAGGTGACTCTGTTTTCAAATGGTTTTGTGTGGCACTTTTCTGTGGCACTTGGTTGCAGTTCCTATTGCTTCCACTAGATGTCAACAGTCTTTAGAAATTGGTTGATGTTTTTCTTTAGAGAAATGAAGAAGTTCGGCTATTCAGAACGAGGGTCCAGCCTAGCGCTCTCTAATGTTTTGATGCGCGCTCCAGGTCACGCACTTCACGTTGTTTTTATCCGGTATTGAACACAGTTTATCCCGTCTGAAATTTTCTCCAATACCTAAAGTTGGATTAGGAAAGTTGTTTCCAATGTTTGGACAGCATTTATCGTATTAGATATTTTGTAGTCATGCTGGGCGAGTTGGAACCAGTTTTTAAAAAAAATCAAAAGCACCAAATAAATGGACATTTTGGAGATATAACGACGGAATTAATCGAACAAAAGGACCATTTGTGATGTTTATGGGACATATTGGAGTGCCAAGAAGAGCTCTTCAAAGGTAAGGCACAAATTATATCGTTATTTCTGAGGTTTGTGAGCGCCTGGCGGGTTGAAATATGATTGTCATGTGTTTGTTTGATGGGGTGCTGTCCTCAGATAATCGATAACAGTTTGCTTTTGCCATGCAAAGCCTTTTGAGATCTGACACGGTGGCTAGATTAACAAGAAGTTAAGCTTTGCACTTGTGAATGAATGAAAGTTAAATATTTCTCATTTAAAAAATATATTTTGCACTCTGCAATTTCACTGGATGTTGTCAACGCTCCGCTAGCAGGTTTTAATGTGTTTGAACCTTTTGGAACTACTCAGTCTTTGGATCCGGGAGAATTGTCATCAACTAGACTAATTAGCATAACGCAACGGACAAAAAATCTTCCTAGAAAATATTCATATTCATGAAATCACAAGTGAAATATAGTGAAACACAGCTTAGCCTTTTGTTAATCACCCTGTCATCTCAGATTTTGAAATTATGCTTTACAGCCAAAGCAAGACAAGCATTTGTGTTTTATCGATAGCAGCAGGGAGCTTGGTCACAAAATCAGAAAAGCAATCCAATTAAATCGTTTACCTTTGATGAGCTTCAGATGTTTTCACAATCACCAGACTCCCAGTTAGACAGCAAATGTTAATTTTGTTCCATAAAGATAATTTTTTATAGCCGAAATACCTCCGTTTATTCTTCACGTTTTGTTGAGAAATCCACCGGAAGTTGCGGTCAAACAACGCTGAAAAAAACTCCAAATTAGATCCATAATATCGACAGAAACATGGCAAACGTTTTTATAATCAATCCTCAAGGTGTTTTTCAAATATCTATTCGATAATATATCAACAAGGGACAATTGGCTTTTCACGAAGAGGCACAATGGCCGCCTTTGATTTAAATCACTTGAGAGCCACCACCTGACCACTTCCATGTTGTTTTTCACGCTAATTTTTCAAAATAAAAGCCTGAAACTATGTCTAGTGACTGAAGACAATGTAGAAGCAATAGAAAAATAAAGAATATGGTTGATATCCAACTTTTGAATGGTCAATAGGGATGCATAGGAAGCTCCAGAGGCTTCAAAATCAGAGTCACTTCCTGATTGGATTTTTCTCAGGCTTTCGCCTGCAATATCAGTTATGTTCTATTCACAGACTATTTTTACAGTTTTGGAAACTTTTGTGTTTTCTATCCTAACCTAAGAATAAATGTTGTCTAACAGAATAAAAAATGTTGCAATCTTTTTTTTTCAGCTCATGAAACATCCAACACTTTACATGTTGCGTTTATATTTTTGTTTTTTGTTGTTACTATCAGTTTTAGGAACATTTACCCAAAATATGACATCAGCGATAATCAAAATGTTGAAAATCTGTGAATGTCTAAATAACAAATTGGTCCTTTGCAATGTGTCAAACCCTTTCAACAACGGGGAGATGTTACTGATGTGCTTTGTATCTGCCACGTAAAAACAAGTTGTGGACTTCCACACAAAATTACTTTAGTTATTTTATGTTTAAGGAAGTGTAGGTCACATTCTGTATCATACAGCTATGAAAGTTATATATTTAGAACCACCTGTTCAATTGGAATCCAGCGACGTCTGTGTCTTCAGTGTCCTAGAACTGTCCAGGTTTTTGTGTTCTGACTTGTAAAACAGGATGAATAAAATGTAAACATATGTAATTAAGGAAGCTCACATTTGTTTTAAAATCACCAGACTAAGATTGTTAAAACTGGCCTCGAGGTTAAACCAGAGATCTGATTTAGTGCTCCCACTGTGGAAAGAGTTTTATCATGTGCACACCTGAAAGCTCATGAGAGAATACACACAGGGGAGAAACCTTACCACTGCTCCCAGTGTGAAAGTTTTAAAAAACACACCTGAAAGCTCACGAGAGAATACACACCGGGGAGAAACCTTACCACTGCTCCCAGTGCAGGAAGAGTTTCAACCGGAGATCACACCTGAAAGTACATGAGAGAATACACACAGGAGAGAAGCCTTACCACTGCTCCCAGTGTGGAAAGAGTTTCAACCATCCAGGGACGCTGAAACAGCATGAGAGAATACACACAGGAGAGAAGCCTTACCACTGCTCCCAATGTGGAAAGAGATTTAAGAATTTATGGATCCTGAAACTACATGAGAGAATACACACAGGAGAGAAGCCTTATCACTGCTCCCTGTGTGGAAAGAGTTTTAACAATTTAGGGAACCTGAAACAACATGAGAGAATACACACAGGGGAGAAGCCTTATCACTGCTCCCTTTGTGGAAAGAGTTTTAAGAATTTAGGGAACCTGAAACTACATGAGAGAATACACACAGGAGAGAAGCCTTATCACTGCTCCCAGTGTGGAAAGAGTTTCAACCATTTAGGGAACCTGAAACTACATGAGAGAATACACACAGGAGAGAAGCCTTACCACTGCTCCCAGTGTGGAAAGAGTTTCAGCCGGAAAGCAAGCCTGAACCAACACGAGAGAATACACACAGGAGAGAAGCCTTACCACTGCTCCCAGTGTGGAAAGAGTTTCAGCCGGAAAGCAAGCCTGAACCAACACGAGAGAATACACACAGGAGAGAAGCCTTACCACTGCTCCCAATGTGGAAAGTGTTTCGTCTGTTCAGGGGAGCTGAAACTACATGAGAGGAGAATACACACAGGAGAGAAGCCTTACCACTGCTCCCAATGTGGAAAGTGTTTCGCCTGTTTAGGGGAGCTGAAACTACATGAGAGAATACACACCGGAGAGAAGCCTTACCGCTGCTCCCAGTGTGGAAAGAGTTTCATCCGTTCAGGGACGCTGAAACAACATGAGAGAATACACACAGGAGAGAAGCCTTACCACTGCTCCCAGTGTGGAAAGAGTTTTAAGAATTTAGGGAACCTGAAACTACATGAGAGAATACACACAGGAGAGAAGCCTTGTCACTGCTCCCTTTGTGGAAAGAGTTTTAACAATTTAGGGAACCTGAAACGACATGAGAGAATACACACAGGGGAGAAGCCTTTCCACTCCTCCCAGGGTGCAAAGCTTTTGCCCATTCAGGAAGCCTGTAAGAACACATGAGACTGCACACAGCGGAGAATGCTTACAAAAGGTCAGACTGTGGGAAAACATTTTACTCATAACAGTCACTTAAACGTCTTTAGAGAATCCACACAGGAGAGAGAAATTATTTCTCCTCTTAGTGTGTATATTGATATTTCACATCACATTGACTTAAAATTCATCAGAGAACATACACAGTGCTCCTGTTGTCTTATATTGTTGACTAAGAATGTGTTTACTTGTTTTTATGAGATGAAAGTGAATTGTACAAAGTATACTCAAACATATATTTGTTTGTTTCTATTAGAAAACATGAATTGAATATGGAGTATGTCAGCTTGAATATAGAGTAGATCAGATTCCATGTGTTTAAATGGTCATTTATTTAAACTCTTTTTGTGTGTTTATCTGGGTGTGTCATTCCTCCAGCACTACAGATAATCAAGTGATATTTGGATGTGATGCATTTGTTCCATTGTTGACATTTGCATTGTTGGCCCACTGATGATTTAATGAAATGAAAATGTTCAGACTCTGTAATGGAAAACGTTAATTGTTTGTGTGTCCACATAACTGAGTATGTGACTAACCTTGTGAAACTGTCCTATTATAAGCTCCTGTTCTTGGGACTATCATCCTGTGTTGCAAACCAATTTGCACCTGTGTCCTTGTATGAATAAAGTCCCACCCAGGAACAGGAAACTATAAAGATATGTGCTCATCACCCAATGCTTCAGGAATTCAGACTGTCTACACTGCGCTGTGTAACTCTGTTAGTCTCTCTGAGCTCAGAAATAAAGAGTCTTGGTTTGACTTGGACTCCAGCAGATCCTTATTTTATAATATCCACCACAACTCTCCCACGGATTGCTATTTATCATTGTCTCAATGAAGAGTTCTTTGTTTTACTTTCCTTGGGGCATTTACAACGCTCCCACTGGTTGAATAAACATTGTTACCCAATTGATGAGATTATTATGGGTGAGAGCAATTATTTTATTTGTCAAATGGCAAACCCTAAACTACATGGGTCCCAAGTCATCATGTCCAAGTTAACTAAGATGTATGGTTATTATATAAATATTTGCATAAAGGAGTTTCATCATTTCATCTTATACATTTTTACTGACACAAAAAGTCCCCACCATGTCAAACGAACTAACATATAGTTTGTCAGATAAAAGTGTACAGGCATATCCTGTTTCTGTAGCCTAATAAACTGAAATGGTTTCAATATCCACCTTCATGATGTGGATGAAGCCTGATTTGGAATATCATAGTTCTATATGATGTCATAATAAGACATGATGATAGTGATACATTTGCTCCATTGTTTCCATGTCAGTTGGTTTCCACTAAAACGTTTTTATCTGACAGAAAAAGAAATGAATGTCAAACGGTGACATCTTCTGTGTCTTTTATAAAAGTGTACAATCATATCCTGTTTCCTAGCCCAGGCCAGCAACAATAAATGGTTTGACATCCAAGATATGGATGGGCTGATGGAATGGTGTGCTACTCTATAGGTAAGTCTGTTCAATATGAATGTTCAATACACACAATAGGTTGACTGGGGAGGTGATGTACCACAGTCAAAGTCCTGCAATAAGAGCTAAGAGATAATATTTGTGTAAACTATACATTGTTGTGTTCTGTAGTTGTTGCTGAGTTGGCTGAATCCATTTTATGGGGTCACTCCTGTCAACATGGTGCCTATACAAAGTCTAGGATGGTTCAACAGTGTTGATCCAGATAAACTCCCAGATCCCTGTCAGTGACAAGCATACCCAGAACATGATAGCTGGAAAATCTGTCAAATGTGCCCTATCTCCAGGTCAAGTAGACTGTTAACAGGAGTCACCCAGCCGCACTCAGCTGGCCAGGTACCTTAACTTAGTCACTGTTATGTGCCGTCAACACCCATTACTCCACCCTGTATTCTAGTCAAGGCTCATCCTATATAAGCTACTACTGTACACGCCTTTTAGGTCATTCAGAACACAAATGTCTAGATCTAACAAGATAATAGAAGTAGAATGGCTTCTATAATGTCTAGACCAACATATACATTTTAAACAAATTGTATTTATTTATATTCCAGACTCTGACATTCCTCGTTCTACCATTTCTTTATTTCTAAATCCTTAAAATAAATTGGGGAAAATCATTAGGTCACACAAATGACTATTTCTAAACAAAGATAATAGACAAGTAGAATGGGAAGGTTTCTTATACTATCTATAACAAGTGAAGAGACTCTGGTGATGAAGGCAAATGGAAGACAGTGAAGAGACTCCTGGTGATGAAGGCTGTAGGAATGAAGATCCTAACAGTGAAGAGACTCCAGGGATGGTGGAAGACTGTAGGAATGAAGATCAGACAGGAAGACACTGCTCCAACAAGGATGGTGATGAAGACTGTAGGAATGAAGATCAGACAGTGAAGAGACTCCAGGGATGGTGATGAAGGCTGTAGGAATGAAGATCAGACAGTGAAGAGACTCCAGGGACAGTGATGAAGACTAGGAATTTACATTCACAAGGTCCTAAGATCAGACAGTTGACTACTGGTCCTGTGGTCAGGGGGGGAGTATCGATCCAGCAATGATTGTGAGGAACAATGCGGGGAACAGGAAGTAATTTACCATTCTGGGGTTGTCTGCCAACAAAGACTACAACTGTTCAAACAATGGGAGTGGCTACCATTGACATCATACACTTTCATAACCAGGAAGCCCATGTTGAGTCATGGGAGATCCCTTGCACTAGTAAGAGGGTGCAAAGCCTTGTCATCCAGTCTCTCAAGGACAACAGGTGCACACTGGTGTTAGTAGCTGATGACAGAAGTGACAGCCTGGACATAAGCAAAGTGATTTTCTGGATCAGTGTTTATGAGCAGAGAATCATAGTTGAATGTACCAGGTTGATGAAAATTCAGGTGCATCTACATCATTTGTTTAATTCTGTTTTATTCAATTACAATAATTTACTCTGAATGAGAACAGGCACATCTGTGAGCTTTACTGAGACATTTGATTTGTTTAATTCTGTATTCAATTACCCCTAATTTACTCTGAATGAGAACAGGCACCATCTTGAGCTTTATGCATTATAACATCCATGGTGATTTATACAGAGCTTTGTAGTAAAACCAGAACAGTACCTTCCATTTAATTTCCAGTCAATTCAGAAAGTAAACCATAGAAGAGAATCTGGAATTTTCAGGTTACTTCTGAATTTACTGGAATATTCTCCAATTGATTCAATGGGAGGTTCATGAATCTGCCTCAACACCCTATAATGACATCCAAAAACAGGATTTTACACCCCAATGCAAATGCATTTAAATATTAAACTGAAATATCACATTTAAATACGTATTCAAAAACCTTGACTCAGTGTTTGTTGAAGCACCTGTTTATTATAGCCTCAACATTGGGTATGACACTACAATCTTGGCATCCCTGTATTTGTGACTCCACTTGACTCTGTACTGGTACCTCCTGTATATAGCCTCCACATTGACTCTGTACTGGTACCTCCTGTATACAGCCTCCACATTGACTCTGTACTGTTACCCTCTGTATATAGCCTCCACATTGACTCTGTACTGGTACCTCCTGTATACAGCCTCCACATTGACTCTGTACTGGTACCCCCTGTATATAGCCTCCACATTGACTCTGTACTGGTACCTCCTGTATACAGCCTCCACATTGACTCTGTACTGGTACCTCCTGTATATAGCCTCCACATTGACTCTGTACTGGTACCTCCTGTATATAGCCTCCACATTGACTCTGTACTGGTACCTCCTGTATATAGCCTCCACATTGACTCTGTACTGGTACCTCCTGTATATAGCCTCCACATTGACTCTGTACTGGTACCCCCTGTATATAGCCTCCACATTGACTCTGTACTGGTACCTCCTGTATATAGCCTCCACATTGACTCTGTACTGGTACCTCCTGTATATAGCCTCCACATTGACTCTGTACTGGTACCCCCTGTATATAGCCTCCACATTAACTCTGTACTGGTACCTCCTGTATTTAGCCTCCACATTGACTCTATACTTCCTGTATTTTGCCTCGTTATTGTTTTTTTATTGTGTTACTTTTTTTATTTAGGAAATATTTTCTTAACCCTTATTTTTCTTAACTACATTGTTGGTTAAGGGCTTGTCAGTAAGCATTACACCTGTTGTTTTCAGCGCATGTGACAAATAATATTTGATTTTAAGCAAGGGGAATAACTACTCCAAGTCTCAGAGCTAGTGACGTTTGAAACGCTATTAGCGTGTGCCCGCTAACTAGCTAGCCATTTCACATTGGTTACACCAGCCATTAGGCTGATAGGCATGAAGTCATAAACATTGCTGTGCTTGCGAAGAGCTGCTGGCAAAACGCATGAAAGTGCTGTTTGAATGAATGCTTACGAGCCTGCTGCTGCCTACAACCGCTCAGTCAGACTGCTCTATCAGATCATAGACTTAATTATAACATAACACACAGAAATACGAGCCTTTGGTCATTAATATGGTCGAATACGGAAACTATCATTTCGAAAACAAAACGTTTATTATTTCAGTGAAATACGGAACCGTTCGGTGTTTCATCTAAAGGGTGGCATCCCTAAATCTAAATATTCTTGTTACATTGCACAACCTTCAATGTTATGTCATAATTACTTAAAGTCCTGGCAAATTAGTTCGCAATGAGCCAGGCTGCCCAAACTGTTGCATCTACCCTGACTCTGCGTGCAATGAACGCAAGAGAAGTGACACAATTTCACCTGGTTAATATTGTCTGCTAAACTGGATTGCTTCTAGCTAAATAAGTAGGTTTAAAAATACATACTTCTGTGTATTTATTTTAAGAAAGGCATTGGTGTTTATGGTTAGATACACATTGGAGCAACGATACGCACCGCATCGACAGGACATGCTAGATAAACTAGTAATATCATCACCCATGTGTAGTTATAACTAGTGATTAAGATTGATTGTTTTTTATAAGAAGTTTAATGCTAGCTAGCAACTTACTTTGGCTTCTACTGCATTTGCGTAACAGGCAGGATCCTCGTGGAGTGTAATGAGAGGTAGGTGGTTAGAGCGTTGGACTAGTTAACTGTAAGGTTGCAAGTTTGGATCCCCCGAGCTGACAAGGTTCAAATCTAGCGTTCTGCCCCTGGACAAGGCAGTTAACCCACTGTTCCTAGGCCCTCACTGAAAATAATAATGTGTTCTTAACTGACTTGCCTAGTTAAATAAATATTTTTAAAAGGTGTTAATTTTTTAATTTTTTAATAAAAACTTGAAATCGGCCCTAATTAATCGGTCTACGTCTAATATGAAGTATGTCAGTTTCAATGTTACGGTCTTTGATTTAATTATATTTTTGAAACTCAGGCTGTGCGTGTTTATCTGCATCATTCCTTGAATCCTTGTGGTCCTGTTGCTCAGTTGGTGGAGTATAGTGCTTGTTAAACCAGGGTAGTGGGTTTGATTCCTGGGACCATCCATATGATAATTGTTTGCAAACATGACTGTAAATCCCTTTGGATAAAGGTGTCTGCTAAATGGCAGATATATCCACTGATTATACCAAACATTTCGAACACCTTCCTAATATGGAGTTGGACCCTCCCCTTTCTCTCTCAGAATAGCCTCAATTCGTCGGGGCATGGACTCTACAAGGTGTCGAAAGCTTTCCACAGGGATGCTGGCCCATGTTGACTCCAATGCTTCCTTTGGGTGCAGTGGAGGCTCCTCAGAGGAGGAAGGGGAGGCTCCTGAGAGGAGGAAGAGGAGCTTCCTCAGAGGAGAAAGGGGAGGCTCCTCAGAGGAGGAAGTGGAAGCTCCTGAGAGGAGGAAGAGGAGCTTCCTCAGAGGAGAAAGGGGAGGCTCCTCAGAGGAGGAAGGGGAGGCTCCTGAGAGGAGGAAGATGAGCTTCCTCAGAGGAGAAAGGGGAGGCTCCTCAAAGGAGGAAGGGGAGGCTCCTCAGAGGAGGAAGTGGAGGCTCCTCAGAGGAGGAAGTAGAGGCTCCTGAGGAGGAAGGGGAGGACCCTGAGAGGAGGAAGAGGAGCTTCCTCAGAGGAGAAAGGGGAGGCTCCTCAGAGGAGAAAGTGGAGGCTCCTGAGAGGAGGAAGGGGAGGACCCTCCTCCTCAGTGATTTTCATAAAAATAAAAATGATAAAACATGTAAAAACGTTTAATCCTTTTTAGATAAAACTATATTAAAAATAATCACGTCACCAAATAATTGATGAAAACATGAAGGTCTACAGTAGCCTCAGCAGCATTCTGTAGGGTAGCACCATGGTGTAGCCTGGAGAACAGCAAGTTTCCGTTTCTCCTCTGAGTAATTTGACTTCAATACAAACCTACGAGGTTTTGGAAGAAAAAAAAATTCACCTGGTCACATACAGCTGATGTGTTGTGCATTGAAGTCCAGAAGCGAAGGGAAAAGGTGAGAGGAGGAGAGAAGGAATATAAAGTGGCTGTAATGAAAGTGAACTGTGTTTACACATGATCAGGGGTGTATTCATTCCGACGATTCAAAAACATTTCTTAAACGGAATAAACATACCTGAATTTGTTCAAAAGAAACTCTCGTTTGAAATCAAGCTGCTGGACTAATGATTACATTCTAGATCAGTAGGTGAGAGTGGTATTGAATGTGTCACTGTCGATTCTGTTGAACATGCTGTAGTAGAAATAAGGACATGCCCATGAAAAACAAAATGGTCCTCCCTCATCTTAAACGGCACTGACCTCCACTGTTACGGTGGTGGACCATTCTTGGTACACATGGGAAACTGTTGAGTTGGAAAAACAAATCACAAATCGGTGCGCCTGGAACCTACTACCATACCCCGTTCAAAGGCACTTAAATATTTAGTCTTCCCAATTCACCCTCTGAATGGCACACATGCACAATCCATGTCTCATGTCTCAAGGCTTAAAAATCCTTATTTAACCTGTCTCCCCCCTTCATCTACACAGATTGAAGTGGATTTAATTGGTGACATCAGTAAGGGATCATAAGGGATCATAGCTTCAGCCTGGATTCACCTAGTCTTTCTAAGTCATGGAAGGAGCAGCTGTTCTTAATGTTTTGTCTACCCAGTGTATAGCACTACAGATAATCAAGTGCTATTTGCATGTGATGCATTTGTTCTGTTGTTTACAGGATGATTTGTATTTTATAGAGTGTGGCTTTAAGGGAATAGTATGGTCACATGTAGATAAAAACAATTGTGAAAAATTAACAGAGTAAATGTGTATAAACACACTAACTATTCATATAAGTATGTATTAATCATATTCATATTGAGCTTCTACGTCTGTGTACCGGAAAGTATTCGTTGTAAGACGTAAGAGAAAATATATCAGCTTATTGTTAAATAATTATGACGTTCTTTCCAATACAAAAAGTGTAGTAACTATTGTTTCCAAACTGCGTTACCCACTCCAGCCAGCAGATGGCGATGAGCGTCTTTCAGGTGATGCTTCTTCCGTGACGTATAATGGACTGGACGGACGCTTCTTCAGGAACAACAACACGGATACTATTTCAACCACCTGGGTAGCTTGCTGGACAAGGTAAAACTAAAAGATTGACGTTTTAGGCCATCTTAATGTACATGATCTAATCTCAGTGTTTTACACACAGTTCTTTTGACGTATTAACTAGTTAATATTTGCAAACTTGTTAAAGATTGATGCTGAGCCTAGCACTAGGCTAGTCGCTAATGCTAACTAGCTAGCTAACATCCCTGACCATGAGTTCATTAAACTACTCATCCCTGCTATAGAAGAGGAGGTTTGCTGTTTGGAGAAAGAAGCTCTGGCAATGAACATTGAAGAAGAGGATGAGGTTACAGTGAAAGAAGAGAAAGAACCTTTTAGAATGAAAAAGGAGGAAGAGGAGACTGTTATAGTGAAGGAAGAAGATGCTGTTATAGTGAAAGAACATTTCAGAATGAAAAAGGAGGAAGAGGAGACTGTTATAGTGAAGGAAGAAGATGCTGTTATAGTGAAAGAACATTTCAGAATGAAAAAGGAGGAAGAGGAGACTGTTATAGTGAAGGAAGAAGATGCTGAAAGAACCGTTTAGAATGAAAAAGGAAAGAGGATGCTATCTCAATAAAGGTGAACCGGAGGAAGAGGTTTTTCAATAACTGAAGAGGAAGAGACAGAATATCAGATTAACACCAGTGAGTACTGTCTTTAACAGGGACACAAACTATGCCGTTGTTGAACTAATGTGCGGCTTTAAAGTGTTATTCTACTGAAATTCTACACTTGAATATGTTGTTCAGTACTGTAGGAATTGTTAAAGGGTCGATCTGCCATTGGTTCATATATTTTAGGGACTTTTAAATTCGATGTATTGAATTCTCCATGTGGTCTATTAAAGTTCCCCTCATCTAGTATAACAGGCTTTTAAAATTCAATATTGAAGCATAATCTCTACTTAAAATATCAAAGGGACATATTCATGCCTCTTGTAAGACCCTATGATTTTATGAGACGGTTATAAGTTTACTACTCATTTTGATGTTCTCATTAACACAGGAGAAAGACATCACTATGGTGGATCCTCTGGGAAGAAGCCTCAACAACATCCTGATGCTGACGAGGAAGAGAAGAGTCTCTCCAGATCAGAACACAAGATGGTACAGCTTGGTCTAGTCTAGCATACAGCTTTCTCTCTCTGGGTCTGGTCTAGCTCTCTCTGGGTCTGGGTTTCTGTAAAGCACTTTATGACAACAGTGACATCAGCATCCATAATGATATGTGTCTGTGTCCCCTCTTTATGGTTACCAGGACAACGCTAGCCCTTCCTCCCTCCCGGAGTCCCTGTATCGTGCCTCTCCTGGTAGCACCTTACTGCTGGGTATGAAGAGGTTGTCTGTGCTGCTGGTGGACTGCAGGAAAACAACGGGGCTGAGTGGAACCGTGAGAGGAGGAGAAGAGAAGAAAGGATCAGATTTGACACATCAAAGTAAGTGCTGTAATTTAGTTTGAACAAATTAAATAGATCTGGTATCTGTTACCAGGACAACCAGCAGAGTTCTGTTAATTGACATGAAGATGGACTGGTATCTGTTACCAGGACAACCAGCAGAGTTCTGTTAGTTGACAGGAAGATAGACTGGTGTATATGGATGTTATGAATATCATAACACTGAAAAAGGATTCTGCCAATGAAAAGAGAGAAACCAATAGACCATATAAAACCTTGATGAAAGTTAGCTTTGGAGAGAAAGTTTCAAGATGATCCAATGTAAGGTGCTTTTTTTACAAAAACTTTTCCTTAAAACATTATGGATGTTACATTGCCTGTCCCAGTCAACGCCCCTATCTTTACAAGACTGTAGAACAGGCAAACTAAACTCAAGACTTTGGTAATTAATTAACTAGTACTGAAGAAAAGCTGTGATCAGGCTGCCCACTCAAACGAAAGCTTCAAACTGTAACCAGTGCTGGCGACCTGGTTCAGGTTATCAATCAACCTACCAGGGTAGTGACAAACAGTAGAGGAATGAAATCATCAACATGGTTTGATCATATCTTTACTAATGCTGCAGAAATGGGTTTTAAAGCAGTATCCAGATCCATCAGATGTAGTGATCACAATATAGTAGCCATGTCTAGGAAAACCACCGTTCCAAAGGCTGGGACTAATATTGTGTATAAGAGGTCATACAATTTTATGTAGTGATTCCTATGTTGTTGATGTAAATAATATTTGTTGGTCTGTGGTGTGTAATGATGAGCAACCAGACGCTGCCCTTGACACATTTGAAGCTGCTTATCCCAGTTACTAATAAGCAGCACCCATTAAGAAAATGACTGTAAAAACTGTTAAATACACGTGGATTGATGAGGAATTAAAAAATGGTATTATGAAGAGGGAGGCAAAAGAGATGGCAAATAGGTCTGGCTGAATAACTGATTGGCAAATGTATTGCAAATTGAGACATCATTTGACTAAACTGAATAAAAAGAAGAAACTACACAATGAACCAAAGATAAATGACATGAAGAATGAAACTTATTGCTCAATGAAAGTCTATATCTAACAGAAGTGGGTGAAACGAACTTACCACCCTAACAACCAAACAATGAACAGGTGAAAACAATTAGACAAAACCAAACGAAAAAGGATCGGTGGCAGCTAGTAGACCGGCGACGACAACCGCCGAGCGGCACCCGAACGGGGAGGGGAGCCACCTTCGGTAATATTCGTGACACCTATTGCAAATTGAGAAATAATGTGACTAAACTCAATATAAAGAATAAACTACACTATGAAACAAAGATAAATGACATGAAGAAGGATAGTAAAAATCTTTGGAGCATCTTCAATGAAATTTTGCGCAAATAAAATCAACAATGACAAGTCACTGGTGTCTGACAACGTGGATGGAAAATTGAGGATAATAGCAGCCGATATTGCCATTCCTATTTGCCTTGTCTTTAATTTAAGCCTACTAGAAAGTGTGTGCCCTCAGGCCTGGAGGGAAGCTAAAGTCATTCCACTACCCAAGAATAGTAAAGCTCCCTTTACTGGCTTAAATAGCCGACCAATCAGCCTTAAATAGCCGACCAATCAGCCTGTTACCAACCATTACAATTTTGGAAAAAATATATTTGACCTGATACAAAGTAAACAAATATAGACGTTCAGCTTATATAGGAAGTTCATTCAACTAGCACAGCACTTACAAATGACTGATTGGCTGAGAGACATTGATGATAAAAATGGCTTTACACCTCCTGCTATATTGTGGATAAAGAGTTTTTCTTTTAAAATATAACCTTTATTTAACTAGGCAAGTCAGTTATAAACAAATTCTTTTTTCAATGATGGCCTAGGACTGCCTTGTTCAGGGGCAGAACGACAGAGTTTTTTACCTTGTCAGCTCAGGGTTTCGATCCAGCAATCTTTCGGTTACTGGCCTACCGCTCTAACCACTAGGCTACCTGCCGCCCCAGAGCTACCTGTCTAACAGAACACAGAGAGTGTTCTTTAATGGAAGCTTGTACAACAAAATCAAGTTTGAATCAGGAATTCCCCAGGGCAGCTGTTTGGCACCTACTTTTTAAATCTTTACCAACAACATGCCAATGACATTTGAGTAAAGCCAGTGAGTCTATGTATGCGTTGACTCAACACTGTACATGTCAGCTACTACATCGACTGAAATGACTTCAACACTTAACATAGAGCTGCAGTTAGTATCAGAATGGGTGTCAAGGAATAAGTTAGTCCTAAATATTTCTGATTACCTTAAAACCTCTTGGTGTTAGGGGGCACTATTTTCATTTTTGGAAAAAAAACGTCCCCGTTTTAAACGGGATATTTTGTCAGTAAAAGATACTAGAATATGCATATAATTGACAGCTTTGGATAGAAAACACTATAATGTTTCCAAAACTGTAAAGATATTGTCTGTGAGTATAACAGAACTGATGTTGCAGGTGAAAGCCTGAGAAAATCCAATCCGGAAGTGCCCCAGGTTTTGAAAGCGCTGTGTTCCAATGACTCCCTATATGGCTTTGAATGTACCATCAACAAGCTTATGCTTTCTACGTATTCCCCAAGGTGTCTACAGCATTGTGACGTAGTTTTACGCATTTCTATTGAAGAATAGCCGTATGGGGGCACATTGCGTAAGTGGTCACATGGTGGCTCCGAGAGAGATTCTCGCGTAAAGTGCAGAGGTAGCCATTACTCCAATCGGTCCTTGAGAAAAAGGAATTGTCCCGACGGATATATTATCAAATAGATATTAGAAAAACACCTTGAGGATTGATTCTAAACAACGTTTGCCATGTTTTTGTCGATATTATGGAGCTAATTTGGAATATTTTTCGGAGTTGTGACTGCAATTTCCGGGCGATTTCTCAGCCAAACGTGAAGAACAGAGCTATTTCGCCTACAAAAATAATATTTTGGGAAAAAATGAACTTTGGCTGTCTACCTGGGAGTCTCGTGAGTGAAAACATCCGAAGTTCAAAAGGTAAACGATTTAATTTGATTGCTTTTCTGATTTTCGTGACAAGTTTGCCTGCTGCTAGCAAGGCATAATGCTATGCTAGGCTATGATAAACTTACACAGATGCTTGTCTAGCGTTGGCTGTAAAGCATATTTTGAAAATCTGAGATGACAGGGTGATTAACAAAAGGCTAAGCTATGTTCCAATATATTTCACTTGTGATTTTCATGAATAGGAATATTTTCTAGGAAGATTTATGTCCGTTGCGTTATGCTAATTAGTATCAGATGATGGTAACGGTCCCGTTCACGGGCTGGGTGTCACTACAGGTTAAGTTACATGGCCTACTATGCTAATTCTGTAGCGGTATTGTTAGAGGGGGCTAAATAAATATTTTGTTGGTGTGCCAGGCAGGTATTAACCCTAGTTATTAAAGTTAGTTATTACCTATTATAACATTATTATTATTTTGTTAATATTATTAAAACCGAAAGGATGAGAGTAGAATAGATAGAGTAGCGCTTCCAGACACATTCTAAACAGGATGTCTTAAAGGAGGACTGTAGCATCTAATGATGAAACATTATGGAGTCTTAAAGGAGGACTGTAGCATCTAATTTTGAAACATTATGGAGTCTTAAAGGAGGACTGTAGCATCTAATGATGAAACATTATGGAGTCTTAAAGGAGGACTGTAGCATCTAATGATGAAACATTATGGAGTCTTAAGCTTTAATTTGTGGCATTGCACTTGTGAATGCATGAAAGTTAAATATTTCAAAAAATATATAATATATATTTTGCACTCTGCAATTTCACCGGATTTTGTTGAAATGTTCCGCTAGCGGAATCCCTAGCCATAACAGGTTTTAATGTGTTTGAGCCAATCAGTTTTGTTGTGACAAGGTAGGGGTGGTATACAGAAGATAGCCCTATTGGGTAAAAGACAAAGTCCATATTATGTCAAGAGCAGCTCAAATAAGCAAAGAGAAACAACAGTCCATCATTACTTTAAGGACCACCACAATAATGGAAGTTCCAGAGTTACTTCTGATGCATAAGTTCATTAGAGTTACCAGCCTTAGAAATTGCAGCCCAAATAAATGCTTCACAAAGTTCAAGTAACAGACACATCTCAACATCATCGGTTCAGAGGAGACTGCGTGAATCAGGCCTTCATGGTCCAATTGCTGCAAGGAAACCACTACTAAAGGACACCAATAAGAAGAAGAGACTTGCTTGGGCCAAGAAACACGAGCAATGGACATTAGACCGGTGGATATCTGTCCTCTGGTCTGATGAGTCCAAATTTGAGATTTTTGGATCCGAGCATCATGTCTTTGTGAGACGAGGAGTAGATGAACAGATTATCTCCGCATGTGTGGTTCCCACCGTGAAGCATGGAGGAGGAGATGTGATGGTGTGCGGGTGCTTTGCTGTTGACAATGTCATTGATTTATTTATTCAAGTCACACTTAACCAGCATGGCTTCCACACCATTCTACAGCTATATGCCATCCCATCTGGTTTGGGCTTAGTCCCACTGTTATTTGATTTTCAACAGGACAATGACCCAACACACCTCCAGGCTGTGTAAGAGGTATTTGACCAAGAAGGAGAGTAATGGAGTGCTGCATCAGATGACCTGGCCTACACAATCCCCCAACCTCAACCAAATCAAGAGGGTTTGGGATGAGTTGGATCGCAGAGGTGAAGGGGAAGCGGCCTACAAGTTCTCAGCATATGTGGGAATGCCTACAAGACTGTTGGAAAATAATTCCAGGTGAAGCTGTTTGAGAGAAAGCAAGGGTGGCAACTTTTGAAGAATAAAATATATATTTTGATTTAACACTTGTGGTTACTACATGATTCCATATGTTTTTTAATAATTTTGATGTCTTTATTATTCTACAATGTAGAAAATAGTAAAAAATAAAGAAAAGCCCTTGAATGAGTAGGTGAGTCCAAACTTTTGACTGGTTCAGCTCCAGTGGACATTCCTGCAGTCAGCATGCCAATTGCCCGCTCCCTCAGAGATCTGTGGCATTGTTGTGTGAACAAACTGCACATTTTTGATGTAGCCTTTTATTATCCCCAGCACAAGGTGCACCTGTGTAATAAGCAAGCTGTTCAATCAGCTTCTTGATATGCCTCACCTGTCAGGTGGATGGATTATCTTGGCAAAGAATACATGTTGACTAACAGGGATGTGTAAAATTCTGCAATATTTTTTGTTCAGCTCATGAACCATCCAACACTTTACATGTTGTGTTTATATTTTTGTTTTTTGTTGTTACTATCAGTTTTAGGAACATTTACCCAAAATATGACATCAGCGATAATCAAAATGTTGAAAATCTGTGAATGTCTAAATAAGAAATTGGTCCAATTAAACAGCAATGTGTCGAACCCTTTCAACAACGGGGAGATGTTACTGATGTGCTTTGTATCTGCGACGTAAAAACTAGTTTTGGTCTTCCACACAAAATGACTTCTTTAGTTATTTTATGTTTAAGGAAGTGTGTAGGTCACATTCTGTATCATACAGCTATGAAAGTTATATATTTAGAACCACCTGTTCAATTGGAATCCAGCGACGTCTGTGTCTTCAGTGTCCTATAACTGTCTAGTTTTTTGTGTTCTGACTTGTAAAACAGGATGAATAAGTAATGTAAACATAGCAGTAATTACCATGAAGCTCTACATTTGTTTTAAAATCACACTAAGATTGTTAACACTGGCCTCAGGTTATTGAGAGATCTGATTTAGGATTTACCCTCGTAGCAAGGTTGTTTTATCATGTGTTGTTTTTTAAAAATCATGTCTTTGGCAGAGAAAGAACCAGAGCCAGGCCAGGGACGTCCAAACCAGCAAGACGACACCAGTGCTCCCAGTGTGAAAAGAGTTTTAAACAGAAAGCACAACTGAAAACACACAAGAGAATACACACAGGGAGAAGCCTTACCACTGCTCCCAGTGTGGAAAGAGTTTCGCCCATAAAGCACACCTGAAACAACATGAGAGGAATACACACAGGGGAGAAGCCTTACCACTGCTCCCAATGTGGAAAGTGTTTCAAGCATGGTCAGGGGGAGCCTGAAACAGCTGAAACAACATGAGAGAATACACACAGGAGAGAAGCCTTACCACTGCTCCCAGTGTGGAAAGTGTTTCCCGTTCGGGGGATCTGAAACTACACGAGAGAATACACACAGGAGAGAAGCCTTACCACTGCTCCCAATGTGGAAAGTGTTTCAACCATTCGGGGGATCTGAAACGACACGAGAGAATACACACAGGAGAGAAGCCTTACCACTGCTCCCAATGTGGAAAGTGTTTCAACCAGAGTGGACACCTGAAACAACATGAGAGAATACACACTGGGCAGAAGCCTTACTACTCCTCCCAAAGTGCAAAGCTTTTGCCCATTTAGAAAGCCTGAAAGAACACATTAGACTACACACAGAGGAGAAGGCTTAGAAAAGCTCAGACTGTGGGAAAACATATTACTCATAACAGTCATTTAAACGTCATTAGAGAATCCACACAGGAGAGAGAAATTACTTCTCTTAGCGTGTATGTTGATATTTTACATCACATTGACTTAACATTCATCAGAGAACATACACAGTGCTCCTGTTGTATTATATTGTTGACTGACAATGTGTTTACCTGTCTTTACCATATGTAATTAAATGGTACAGGGTATACTCTACTGTATATAGCCTCCACATTGACTCTATGTAGTATACTCAAACATATATATTTGTATGTTTTTATTTATTATTATGATTTTATTTAAAAACATGAATTGAATATGGAGTATGTCAGTTTGAATATAAAGGAGATCAGATTCCATGTGTTTAAATGGTCCTTTTTTAAACTCTCTGTGTTTATCTGGGTGTGTCATTCCTCCAGCACTACAGATAATCAAGTGATATTTGGATGTGATGCATTAGTTCCATTGTTGACATTTGCATTGTTGGCCCACTGATGATTTAATGAAATGAAAATGTTCAGACTCTGTAATGGAAAATGTTAATTGTTTGTGTGTCCACATAACTGAGTATGTGACTAACCTTGTGAAACTGTCCTATTATAAGCTCCTGTTCTTGGGAGTATCATCCTGTGTTGCAAACCAATTTGCACCTGTGTCCTTGTATGAATAAAGTCCCGCCCAGGAACAGGAAACTATAAAGATATGTGCTAATCACTCAATGCTTCAGTAATTCAGACTGTCTCCACTGCGCTGTGTAACTCTGTTATTCTCTCTGAGCTCAGAAATAAAGAATCTTGGTTTGACTTGGACTCCAGCAGATCCTTATTTTATAATATCCACCACAACTCTCCCAAGGATTGCTGTTTATCATTGTCTCAAAGAAGAGTTCCTCGTTCCACTTTCCTGGGGGAATTTACAAGCCTCCCACTGATTGAATAAACATTGTTTCCACAGGTAACATTTTGTGTTTCACCCAACCAGCAACCTAAATCCAATGACAGGTGACATTTTGTGTTGATTTCGTGTTGAATTCACTTTAGTTGACGAATCAAAGAAATGTAAATACAAACTAGATGTTGAACTGATGTCTGTGCCCAGTGGGCTGGTTTGAATAAGCAGCAGGTGTTGGATCGATATCCCCCTTAGTAGCTAAGTTTCCATGTCATTTGAGACAGATTTTCACGTGAATATTCAAAAATCTGCATAAAACAATATATACATTTTCCCATTTTCCCACCAGAAATGTTTCTATCAAACAGACTCATTGCAGATTAAAGGCTTTGCGTGACAAATAAATAACTTTTGCTGTTAAATTCACAATGGTTTCCATCGCATTTTCAACTCTACTGATGGTTTAACAAAACTGTTGCATTATATAGCAAAAATGATCTTGTCCCGTCCCGTGCACTGTAGCCAGCAGCTAACAGATACAGTGTTGGTAGGCTACCTACATGATGAGATTATTATGGATGAGAGCAATATTATTTTATTTGTCAAATGGCAGCCAAGCATCGATCATCATGTCACCAGAATAAGACCGTCAAAATGTATTGGAAAGGAGCATCAAGCTCATCACGTGCACTTTCACCACCCTGTGAAGTTCATAACTTATTTCATCTGTAGCCTAATAAACTGCATGGGTTCCCAAGTCGTAGTGGGAGGACCACACAACATATCATCACGTGACACCAAGTTAACTAAGATGTGATGGTTATGATATAAATATTTGCTCATAAAGGAGTTTCCACCTCCATTTCTCGCTTATACATTTTTACTGACACAAAAAGTCCCCACCATGTCAAACGAACTAACATATAGTTTGTCGGCTTTTATAAAATTGTTCAGGCATATCCTGTTTCCATCAGCCCGGTCATTACTTTTGAAATGGTTGGATCAATATCCACCTTCATGATATGGATGAAGCCTGATTTGGAATGTCTGAGTAGTTCTATATGATGTCATAATTCACCCCTCTGATAATCAAGTGATATTTGGAATGTCTGAGTAGTTCTATATGATGTCATAATTCACCCCTCTGATAATCAAGTGATATTTGGAATGTCTGAGTAGTTCTATATGATGTCATAATACACCCCTCTGATAGTGATACATTTGCTCCATTGTTTCCATGTCAGTTGGTTTCCCACTCTGATGATTTATATCTGACAGAGGGGCTTTAAATGAATAGTATGGTGACATCTTAGTGTGTCTTGAAGTAAATAGGATTATTAATCATAAACTCCTATAGCAACAATACAATGCAGCTTTGACATCAAGAAGAGAATGGGCTGATGGGTGGTGGTGCTACTCTGAAGGTAAGGCTGTCCAATATGAATGTTCAATACACACAATAGGTCAGTAGCCAGTTAGCTAGCTGTACAGTCCTATATGAATTTTCAATACACACAATACTTTGACTGGGGAGGTGATGTACCACAGTCAAAGTCCTGCAATAAGAGCTAAGAGACAAATATTTGTGTAAACTATACATTGTTGTGTTCTGTATTTGTCACTGAGATGGCTGATATCCCATTTTATAGGGTCACTCCACAGTTAAGGCTGACCAGTGCCTATACAAAGTCTACACTTTGTCAGGATCAAAAGAGATATGAAAAGAGCAAACTCCCCAGTCCCTGCCGGTGACAAGCATACCCATAACATGATGCTGCCACCACAATAGTTAATGTGTGGTCTATCTCCAGGTCATCAGACTGTTAAATAGTCACCTCTAGCCGGCCTCCGCCCAGTACCCTGCCCTGAACTTTAGTCACTGTTACTAGCCGTCTACCACCCAGTACTCCACCCTGTATTCTAGTCAAGGCTCATCCTATATAACTACTACTGTACACACCTTTTATATTCATATACGGTCCATAATGTCTAGATACATCAACATATACATTGTAAACCAACTGTATATATTTATATTCCAGACTCTGACATTCCTCCTTCTACCATTTCTATATTTCTAAATCCTTCAAATAAATTGTAGGGAAAATAATTAGGTTACACAAATGACTATTTCCAAACAAAGATAATAGACAAGTAGAATGGGAGAGGTTTCTTATACTATCTTTACTTACTCAGTGAAGAGACTCCAGGGATGGTGATGAAGGCTGTAGGAATGAAGATCAGACAGTGAAGAGACTCCAGGGATGGTGATGAAGGCTGTAGGAATGAAGATCAGACAGTGAAGAGACTCCAGGGATGGTGATGAAGGCTGTAGGAATGAAGATCAGACAGTGAAGAGACTCCAGGGACAGAGATGAAGGCTGTAGGAATGAAGATCAGACAGCAATACTGGTCCTGTGGTCAGGTGGGGGAGTGGTAGATCCAGCCAATGATTGTGAGGAAGCATGCGGGGAACAGGCTCCTTTCTACTATCATTCTGGGGTCTGGATACATGCCAACAAAGACTAAAACTGCTTCAAACAATGGGAGTGGCTACCATTGACCACCACACTTTCTTTCATAACCAGGAAGCCCATGTTGAGCCATCAGTGTTCCCACTATGGAAGAGGGAGCAGGAAGCCGTCATCCAGTCTCTCAAGGACAAAGGTGCAGCACTGGTGTTAGTAGCTGATGACAGAAGTGACAGCCTGGACACAAAACAAAGTTTGACACGATCAGTGTTGTTGAGCAGAGAATCAACCAGATTGATTCACGATCATTGTTGTTGAGCAGAGAATCAACCAGGTTGTTGAAGTTATTCAGGTACATAATACATTTTATTTGTTTAATTCTGTTTTATTCAATTAGAATAATTTACTCTGAATGAGAACAATCACATCTGTGAGCTTTATGCATTATAACATCGATTGACTAAATGATGACGCTGAGAGCTTTGTAGTAAAACCAGGGTTGGAGTCAATTCCATTTAATTTCCAGTCAATTCAGAAAGTAAACCAAATTCCACATTTTCCTCATTGAAAACCATAGAAGAGAATTGGAATTTTCAGTTTACTTCCTGAATTTACTGGAATATTCTGAAATTGATTCAATTGGGAGGTTTTCCTCATGAATCTGCACAACAACACCCTATAATGACGAAGCAAAAACAGGATTTTAGAAATGTTTGCAAATGCATTTAAATATTAAACTGAAATATCACATTTAAATAAGTATTCAGAACCTTAACTCAGTGCTTTGTTGAAGCACTTTTGGCAGTGATTATAGCCTCAAGCCACCTTGGGTATGACACTACAATCTTGGCACCCCTGTATTTGTGGAGTTTCTCCCATTCTTCTTTGCAGATCCTCTCAAGATCTGTCAGGTTGGATGGAGAGCGTCACTGCGCAGCTATTTTCAGGTTTTCTTCAGAGTTGTTCGATCGGGTTCAAATCCGGGCTCTGGCTGGGCCACTCAAGGACATTCAGAGACTTGTCCCAAAGCCACTTCTATGTTGTCTTCGCTGTGTGCTTAGGGTCGTTGTCCTGTTGGAAGGTGAACCTTTGCCCCAGTTTGAGGTCCTGAGTGCTCTTGAGCAGGTTTTCATCAATTATCTCTCTGTACTTTGCTCCGTTCATCTTTCCCTCGATCCTGACTAGTCTCCCAGTCCCTGCCGCTGAAAAACATCCCTACACCATGATGCTGCCACCACCACTCTTCACCGTAGGGATGGTGCCAGGTTTCCTCCAGACCTGACGCTTGGCATTCAGGCCAAAGAGTTTAATCTTGGTTTCATCAGATCAGAGACTCACGTCTGTAGCCATCAATTGCTTTGAAAGGCTGGTCATGGCTCACACCCCACCATTATCCAAGAAACCCTGGACCCACTCTAATTTGCATACCGCCCCAACAGATCCACAAATGATGCAATCTCTATTGCACTCAACACTGCCCTTTCACATCTGGACAAAAGGAATACCTATGTACAGTCGTGGCCAAACTTTTTGAGAATGATACAAATATAAATGTTCACAAAGTGTGCTGCCTCCGTTTGTATGACGGCAATTTGAAGATACTCCAGAATCTTATGAAGGGTGATCAGATGAATTGCAATTAATTGCAAAGTCCCAAATTTGCCATTCAAATGAACTGAATCCCCCAAAAACTTTTCCACTGCATTTCAGCCCTGCCACAAAAGGACCAGCTGACATCATGTCAGTGATTCTCTCGTTAACACAGGTGTGAGTGTTGACGGGGACAAAGCTGGAGACTCTGTCATGCTGATTGAGTTCGAATTTTGTATTTTTTATTTTATTTTTTACCTTTATTTAAAACTAGTTAAGAACAAATTCTTCCAGAATAACAGACTGGAAGCTTCAAACGGAGGGTGGTGCTTGGAATCATTGTTCTTCCTCTGTCAACGATGGTTACCTGCAAGGAAACACGTGCCGTCATCATTGCTTTGCACAAAAAGGGTTTCACAGGCAAGGATATTGCGGCCAGTAAGATTGCACCTAAATCAACCATTTATCGGATCATCAAGAACTTCAAGGAGAGCGGTTCAATTGTTGTGAAGAAGGCTTCAGGGTGCCCAAGAAAGTCCAGCAAGCTCCAGGACCGGCTCCTAAAGTTGATTCAGCTGCGGGATCGGGGCACCATCAGTACAGAGCTTGCTCAGGAATGGCAGCAGGCAGGTGTGAGGGCATCTGCACGCACAGTGAGGCGAAGACTTTTGGAGGATGGCCTGTTGTCAAGAAGGGCAGCAAAGAAGCCACTTCTCTCCAGGAAAAATATCAGGGACAGACTGATATTTTGCAAAAGGTACAGGGATTGGACTGCTGATGACTGGACTGCTGAGGACTGGACTGCTGAGGACTGGACTGCTGAGGACTGGACTGCTGAGGACTGGACTGCTGAGGACTGGACTGCTGAGGACTGGGGTAAAGTCATTTTCCCTGATGAATCCCCTTTCCTATTGTTTGGGGCATCCGGAAAAAACTTGTCTGGAGAAGACAAGGTGAGCGCTACCATCAGTCCTGTGTCATGCCAACAGTAAAGCAACCTGAGACCATTCAAGTGTGGGGTTGCTTCTCAGCCAAGGGAGTGGGCTCACTCACAATTTTTACTCAGAACACAGCCATGAATAAAGAATGGTACCAACACATCCTCCGAGAGCAACTTCTCCCAACTATCCAGGAACAGTTTGGTGATGAACAATGGCTTTTCCAGCATGATGGAGCACTTTGCCATAAGGCAAAAGTGATATCTAAGTGGCTCAGGGAACAAAACATAAATATTTAGGGTCCACGGTCAGGAAACTCCCCAGACCTTAATCCCATTGAGCATATTGGTGTTCAATCCTCAAGAGGCGGGTGGACAAACGAAAACCCACAAATTCTGACAAACTCCAAGCATTGATTATGCAATAATGAGCTGCCATCAGTCAGGATGTGGCCCAGAAGTTAATTGACAGCATGCCAGGGCGGATTGCAGAGGTCTTGAAAAAGAAGGGTGAACACTGCAAATATTGACTCTTTGCATCAACTTCATGTAATTGCCAATAAAAGCCTTTGACACTTATGAAATGCTTGTAATTATACTTCAATATTCCATAGTAACAAAAAAGTATATTTCATAATAAAAGTCGTAATACAAATATCATCTCAGTGAATTCATGACATGTGAACGAACAAGCCTTTTCATACGTTATAATATGGCTATACAGTGGGGAGAACAAGTATTTGACACACTGCCGATTTTGCAGGTTTTCCTACTTACAAAGCATGTAGAGGTCTGTAATTTTTTATCATAGATACACTTCAACCGTGAGAGACGGAATCTAAAACAAAAATCCAGAAAATCACATTTAATGATTTTTAAGTATTTGATTTGCATTTTATTGAGACCCAGAGTTACTTCTGCTGCAGAGGATAAGTTCATTAGAGTTTCCAGCCTCAGAAAATGCTGCCCAAATAAATGTTTCACAGAGTTGAACTAACAGACACATCTCAATATCAACTGTTCAGAGGAGACTGTGTGAATCAGGCCTTCATGGTCGAATTGCTGCAAAGAAACCACTACTCAAGGACACCAAAAAGAAGAAGAGACTTGGGTCAAGAAACACGAGCAAACCTTCACATTGACCCTGTACTGGTACCTCCTGTACATAGCCTCCACATTGACTCTGTACTGGTACCTCCTGTATATAGCCTCCTGTATATAGCCTCCACATTGACTCTGTACTGGTACCTCCTGTATATAGCCTCCACATTGACTCTGTACCGGTACCCCCTGTATATAACCTCCACATTGACTCTGTACTGGTACCCCCTGTATATAGCCTCCACATTGACTCTGTACTGGTACCCCCTGTATATAGCCTCAACATTCTTGGTACCCCCTGTATATCCACATTGACTCTGTTTTCTAGTTTTTTTATCATTTAACTTTTTTTCTTACCTCTTATTTTTCTTAACTACATTGTTGGTTAAGGGCTTGTCAGTAAGAATTTCACGGTAATGTCTACACCTGTTGTAGCTTTGTAGCGTAGCTTTAAGGGAATAGTATGGTCACATCTAGATATAAATTAACAGAGTAAATGTGTATAAACACACTTCCTATTCATGGAAGTATTTATTCATCATCTACATATTCATATTACGCTTCTACGTCTGTGTACAGGAAAGTATTAGTTGTAAGACATAAGAGAAAATGTATCAGCTTATTGTTAAATTATTATGACGTTGTAAGTCGCTCTGGATAAGAGCGTCTGCTAAATGACTTAAATGTAAATGTAAATGTAACGTTCTTTCCAATACAAAAAGTGTAGTAACTATTGTTTCCAAACCCCCACTCCAGCCAGCAGATGGCGATGAGCGTCTTTCAGGTGATGATTCTAGCGTGACGTATAATGGACTGGACGGACGCTTCTTCAGGAACAACAACACGGATACTATTTCAACCACCTGGGTAGCTTGCTAGACAAGATAAAACTGAAAGATTGACGTTTTAGGCCATGTTAATATACATTAGCTAATCGCAGTGTTTAAAACACATTTCAGTTGACGTTAACTTGAACCTAATGTGCTTGTTCAATTTGCAAATGTGTTAAAGATTGATACTGAGCCCTGCACTAGGCTATTCGCTAATGCTAACTAGCTAACTAACATCCCTGACAATGAGCTCATTAAACTACTCATCCCCTGCTAAAGAAGAGGATGTCTGCTGTCCGGAGAAAGAAGCTCTGGCGCTGAACATTGTCGTGAAAGACGAAGAGGAGGATATTACAGTGAAAGGAGAGAAAGATGCTCTGGCTCTGGACATTGTCTCGAAGAGAAGGATATTACAGTGAAAGGAGAGAAAGAAGCTCTGCTGAACATTGTCGTGAAAGACGAAGAGGAGGATATTACAGTGAAAGGAGAGAAAGAAGCTCTGCCGCATGAACATTGTCGTGAAAGACGAAGAGGAGGATATTACAGTGAAAGGAGAGAAAGAACCTTTCAGAATGAAAAAGGAGGAAGAGGAGGATATTACTGAAAGGAGAAAGATGCTGGCTCTGGAAACTGTTATAGGGAAAGAAGAGAAAGCATACTCTTCCTCTCTAAAAGGTTCTATCACAGTAAAGGTGAAGGAGGAAGACGTTTTGGGAGTGAAAGAGGAGGAGACAGAATATCAGATTAATAGCAGTGAGTACTGTCTTAAAAACAGGGGCACAAACTATGCAGTTGTTGAATTAATGTGTGGTTTTTAAGGGGCATTCTACTTAGGTTATTCACTTCAATGTGATGTTCAGTACTATTTAAATTGTTAAAGGGTCAATCTGCCATTGCTACATATATTTTTGGGACTGTTAAATGAGATTTAATTATATATAACAGGCTTTCAAAATGTAATAATGGAGCATAATTTATACTTAAAATATCAAAGGGACACAAGGCACCCAATTAATTTAGAGATATTAATGCCTCTGATAAGACCCTATGACTGTAATAGACAGTAATAATTGATGATGGTAATAAGTTCACCATCTGTTTGATGTTCTCGTTCAAACAGGAGAGAGACACATGACTATCATGGATCCTCTGGGGAGCCTCAACAACATCCTGATGCTGACGAGACAGAGAAGAGTCTCTCCAGATCAGACCACCAGATGGTACAGCTTGGTCTGGTCTAGCATACAGCTTGCTCTATCTGGGTCTGGGTTTCTGTAAGGCACTTTATGACAACAGTGACATCAGCATCCATAATGATATATGTCTGTGTCCCCTCTTTATGGTTACCAGGACAACGCTAGCCCTTCCTCCCTCCCGGAGTCCCCGTGTCGTGCCTCTCCCGGTAGCACCTTACTGCTGGGTATGAAGAGGTTGTCTGTGCTGCTGGTGGACTGCAGGAAAACAACGGGGCTGAGTGGAACTGTGAGAGGAGGAGAAGAGAAGAAAGGATCAGATTTGACACATCAAAGTAAGTGCTGTAGTTTAGTTTGATCTGCCCACCGGTATCTGTTACCAGGACAACCAGCAGAGTTCTGTTAGTTGACAGGAAGATAGACTGGTGGATATGGATGTTATGAATATCATAACACTGAAAAAGGATTCTGCCAATGAAAAGAGAGAAACCAATTGACCATATAAATCCTTGAAAGTTAGCTTTGGAGAGAAAGTTTCAAGATGATCCAATGTAAGGTGCTTGTTTTACAAAAACTTTTCCTTAAAACATTATGGATGTCACATTGCCTGTCCCAGTCAACGCCCCTATCTTTACAAGACTGTAGAACAGGCAAACTAAACTCAAGACGTTGGTCATTAATTAACTAGTACTGAAGAAAAGCTGTGATCAGGCTGCCTACTCAAGCAAAAGCTTCAAACTGTAACCAGTGCCGGCAACCTTGTTCAGGTTATCAATCAACCTACCAGGGTAGTGACAAACAGTAGAGGAATGAAATCATCAACATGGTTTGATCATATCTTTACTAATGCTGCAGAAATGGGTTTTAAAGCAGTATCCAGATCCATCAGATGTAGTGATCACAATATAGGAGCCATGTCTAGGAAAACCACCGTTCCAAAGGCTGGGACTAATATTGTGTATAAGAGGTCATACAATTTTTTGTAGTGATTCCTATGTTATTGATGTAAATAATATTTGTTGGCCCTTGGTGTGTAATGATGAGCAACCAGACGCTGCCCTTGACACATTTGAAACTGCTTATCCCAGTTACTAATAAGCAGCACCCATTAAGAAAATGACTGTAAAAACTGTTACATCCATGTGAATTGATGAGGAATTTTAAAATGGTATGATGAAGAGGGAGGCAAAAGAGATGGCATATAGATCTGGCTGAATAACTGATTGGCAAACCTATTGCAAATTGAGAAATCATGTGACTAAACTGAATAAAAAGAAGAAACTACACTATGAAACAAAGATAAATGACATGAAGAATGACAGTATAAATCTTTGGAGCATCTTCAATGAAATTTTGCGCAAATAAAATCAACAATGACAAGTCACTGGTGTCTGACAACGTGGATGGAAAATTGAGGATAATAGCAGCCAATATTGCCATTCCTATTTTCCTTATCTTTAATTTAAGCCTACTAGAAAGTGTGTGCCCTGTGGAGCTAATTTGGAATACTTTTCGGAGTTGTGACCGCAATTTCCGGGCGATTTCTCAGCCAAACGTGAAGAACAAACAGAGCTATTTCGCCTATAAAAAAAATAATATTTTGGGAAAAAATGAACTTTGGCTGTCTAACTGGAAGTCTCGTGAGTGAAAACATTTGAAGTTCATCAGAGGTAAACGATTTAATTTGATTGCTTTTCTGATTTCTGTGACAAGTTTGCCTGCTGCTAGGCTATGATAAACTTACACAGATGCTTGTCTAGCTTTGGGTGTAAAACATATTTTGAAAATCTGAGATGACAGGGTGATTAACAAAAGGCTAAGCTGTGTTCCAATATATTTCACTTGTGATTTTCATGAATAGGAATATTTTCTAGGAAGATTTATGTCCGTTGCGTTATGCTAATTAGTGTCAGATGATGATAACGGTCCCGTTCACGGGCTGTGTGTCACTACAGGTTAAGTTACATGGCCTACTATGCTAATTCTGTAGCAGTATTGTTAGAGGGGACTAAATAAATATTTTGTTGGTGCGCCAGGCAGGTATTAACCCTAGTTATTAAAGTTAGTTATTACCTATTATAACATTATTATTTTTTAAATATTATTAAAACCGAAAGGATGAGAATAGAATAGATAGAGTAGCGCTTCCAGACACATTCTAAACATTATGGAGACTTAAAGGAGGACTGTAACAGCTAATGATGAAACATTATGGAGTCTTAAAGGAGGACTGTAGCATCTAATGATGAAACATTATGGAGTCTTAAAGGAGGACTGTAGCATCATGAGGTAATCACTGGGAATTTGTTTAAATTAACATGTGTGCCTTTTTAAAAGTTAAGTTGTGGAATTTCATTCCTTAAAACCTGTTTGGGATAGGGGGCAGTATTTTCACGTCCGGAAGAAAAGCGTTCCCAAAGTAAACTACCTGCTACCTGCCCAGAAGCTAGGATATGCATATAATTGGTAGGTTTGGATAGAAAACACTCTAAAGTTTTTAAAACTGTTAAAATAACGTCTGTGCGTATATCATAACTTATTTGGCAGGTGAAACCCCGAGGACAAACCATCCAGGAGGAATTTTTTGTTGTTGAGGTGACTCTGTTTTCAAATGGTTTTGTGTGGCACTTTTCTGTGGCACTTGGTTGCAGTTCCTATTGCTTCCACTAGATGTCAACAGTCTTTAGAAATTGGTTGATGTTTTTCTTTAGAGAAATTAAGAAGTTCGGCTATTCAGAACGAGGGTCCAGCCTAGTGCTCTCTAATGTTTTGATGCACGCTCCAGGTCACGCGCTTCACGTTGTTTTATCCGGTATTGAACACAGTTTATCCCATCTTAAATTTTCCCGATTATTTACTTTTTAAAATACCTAAAGTTGGATTAGGAAAGTTGTTTCAAATGTTTGGACAGCATTTACAGGTATCGTATTAGATATTTTGTAGTCATGCTGGGCGAGTTGGAACCAGTGTTTTTTTTTATTTATCAAATGCGCCAAATAAATGGACATTTTGGAGATATAACGACGGAATTAATCGAAGAAAAGGACCATTTGTGATGTTTATGGGACATTGGAGTGCCAACAGAAGAAGCTCTTCAAAGGTAAGGCACAAATTATATAGTTATTTCTAAGGTTTGTGTCGCGCCTGGTGGGTTGAAATATGATTGTCGTGTGTTTGTTTGATGGGGTGCTGTCCTCAGATAATCGCATGGTTTGCTTTTGCCGTAAATCCTTTTTGAAATCTGACACGGTGGCTAGATTAACAAGAAGTTAACCTTTGCACTTGTGAATGCATGAAAGTTAAATATTTCTAATAAATAAATTAAAAATTAAAAAATACTTTGCACTCTGCAATTTCACCGGATGTTGTCAACGTTCCGCTAGCGGAATCCCTAGCCATAACATGCTCAGCCCCCTCCTGTACTCCCTGTTCACTCATGACTGCATGGCCAGACACGACACCAACGCCATCATTGAACAGTGTCATCAGGCCTGATCACTGACAACAACAACAAAGCCTACAGGGAGGAGGTCAGAGACCTGGTCGTGTGGTGCCAGGACAGCAACCATTCCCTCAATGTGATCAAGATAAAGGAGATGATTGTGGACTACAGGAAAAGGAGGACCAAGCACGCCCCATTCTCATTGACAGAGCTGTAGCTGAGCAGGTTGAGAGTTTCAAGTTCCTTGGTGTCCGCATCACCAACAAACTATCATGGTCCAAGCACACCAAGACAGTCGTGAAGAGGGCACGACAAAACCTATTCCCCTTCAGGATACTGAAAAGATTTGTCATGGGTCCTCAGATCCTCAAAATGTTCTACAGCTGCACCATCGAGAGCATCCTGACTGATTGCATCACTGCCTGGTTTGGCAACTGCTCGGCCTCTGACCGCAAGGCACTACAGAGGGCAGTGCGTACGACCCAGTACATCACTAGGACCAAGCTTCCTGCCACTCAGGACATCTATACCAGGCGGTGTCAGAGGGACTTTTTTTGTACTTTACAAGTATTTTTCTTAACTGCATTGTTGGTTAAGGGCTTGTAAGTAAGCATTTCACTAAGGTCTACACCGGTTGTATTCGGCACGTGAATAATAATATTTAATTTGATTTTCATACTTTTCTAATAAAACACTTTTCAACCCATATGATCTATTACATAATAAAAGTCGTAATACAAATATCATGTCATAGTGAATTCATGACATGTGAACGAACAAGCCTTTTCATACTTTATAATATGGCTATACAGTGGGGAGAACAAGTATTTGATAACCTGCAAAATCGGCAGTGTTTCCTACTTACAAAGCATGTAGAGGTCTGTCATTTTTTATCATGGATACACTTTTTTAATTTTTAATTTTATTTCACCTTTATTTAACCAGGTAGGCAAGTTGAGAACAAGTTCTCATTTACAATTGCGACCTGACCAAGATAAAGTAAAGCAGTTCGACACATACAACGACAGAGTTACACATGGAGTAAAACAAACATACAGTCAATAATACAGTATAAACAAGTCTATATACGATGTGAGGAAATGAGGTGAGATAAGGGAGGTAAAGGTAAAAAAGGGCCATGGTGGCAAAGTAAATACAATATAGCAAGTAAAACACTGGAATGGTAGATTTGCAGTGGAAGAATGTGCAAAGTAGAAATAAAAATAATGGGGTGCAAAGGAGCAAAATAAATAAATAAATAAAATAAATACAGTAGGGAAAGAGGTAGTTGTTTGGGTTTAAATTATAGGTGGGCTATGTACAGGTGCAGTAATCTGTGAGCTGCTCTGACAGTTGGTGCTTCAAGCAAGTGAGGGAGAAGTGTTTCCAGTTTCAGAGATTTTTGTAGTTCATTCCAGTCATTGGTAGCAGAGAACTGGAAGGAGAGGCAGCCAAAGAAAGAATTGATTTTGGGGGTGACCAGAGAGATATACCTGCTGGAGGGCGTGCTACAGGTGCGTGCTACAGGTGGGTGATGCTATGGTGACCAGCGAGCTGAGATAAGGGGGGACTTTACCTAGCAGGGTCTTGTAGATGAAGAGCATGCATTTAGTTTTACTTGTATTTAAGAGCAATTGGAGGCCACGGAAGGAGAGTTGTATGGCATTGAAGCTTGCCTGGAGGGTTGTTAACACAGTGTCCAAAGAAGGGCCAGAAGTATACAGAATGGTGTTGTCTGTGTAGAGGTGGATCAGAGACTCACCAGCAGCAAGAGCGACATCATTGATGTATACAGAGAAGAGAGTCGGTCCAACAATTGAACCCTGTGGCACCCCCATAAAGACTGCCAGAGGTCCGGACAGCAGACCCTCCGATTTGACACACTGAACTCTATTAGAGAGTAGTTGGTGAACCAGGCGAGGCAATCATTTGAGAAACCAAGGCTGTTGAGTCTGCTGATGAGGATGTGGTGATTGACAGAGTTGAAAGCCTTGTCCAGATCAATGAATACGGCTGCACAGTAATGTTTCTTATCGATGGCGGTTAAGATATCGTTTAGGATCTTGAGCGTGGCTGAGGTGCACCCATGACCGGCTCTGAAAACAGATTGCATAGCAGAGAAGGTATGGTGAGATTCGAAATGGTCGGTAATGGATGGACCTTAGAAAGGCAAGGTAGGATCGATATAGGTCTGTAGCAGTTTGGATCAAGAGTGTCCCCCCCTTTGAAGAGGGGGATGATCACAGCTGCTTTCCAATCTTTGGGAATCTCAGATGACACGAGAGGTTGAACAGGCTAGTAATAGGGGTGGCAACAATTTCGGCAGATAATTTTAGAAATGAAGGGTCCAGATTGTCTAGCCTGGGTTGATTTGTAGGGGTCCAGATTTTGCCACTCTGTCAGAACATCAGCTGACTGGATTTGGGAGAAAGAGAGATGGGGAAGGCTTGGGCGAGTTGCTGTGGGGGATGCAGTGCTGTTGACCGGGGTAGGAGTAGCCAGGTGGAAAGCATGGCCAGCCATAGAAAAATGCTTATTGCAATTCTCAATTATGGTGGATTTATCAGTGGTGACAGTGTTTCCTATCTTCAGTGCAGTGGGCAGCAGGGAGGATGTGTTCTTATTCTCCATGGCCTTTACAGTGTTCCAGAACTTTTTTGAGTTAGTGTTGCAGGAAGCAAATTTCTGCTTGAAAAAGCTAACCTTGGCTTTTCTAACTGCCTGTGTATAATGGTTTCTAGCTTCCCTGAACAGCTGCATATCACGGGGGCTGTTCGATGCTAATGCAGAACTCCATAGGATGTTTTTGTGTTGGTTAAGGGCAGTCAGGTCTGGGGAGAACCAAGGGCTATATCTGTTCCTGGTTCTACATTTCTTGAACGGGGCATGCTTATTTAAGATGGTTAGGAAGGCATTTTTAAAAAAATACCCAGGCATCCTCTACTGACGGGATGAAATCAATATCCTTCCAGGATACCCCGGCCAGGTCGATTAGAAAGGCCTGCTCGCTGAAGTGTTTCAGGGAGCGTTTGACAGTGATGAGTGGAGGTCGTTTGACCGCTGACCCATTACGGATGCAGGCAATGAGGCAGTGATCGCTGATGTATTTAGAGGGCAAGTTGGTTAGGATGATATCTATGAGGGTGCCCGTGTTTAAGGCTTTGGGGAGGTTCATTGATAATTTGTGTGAGATTGAGGGCATCACGTTTAGATTGTAGGATGGCTGGGGTGTTAAGCATGTTCCAGTTTAGGTCGCCTAGCAGCACGAGCTCGAAGATAGATGGGGGGCAATCAGTTCACATATGGTGTCCAGAGCACAGCTGGGGGCAGAGGGTGGTCTATAGCAGGCTTCAACCATGAGAGACGGGATCTAAAACAAAAATCCAGAAAATCACATTGAATGATTTTTAAGTAATTCATTTGCATTTTGAGACCCAGAGTTACTTCTGCTGCAGAGGATACGTTCATTAGAGTTACCAGCCTCAGAAATGGCTGCCCAAATAAATGCTTCACAGAGTTGCATGAACAGACACATCTCAATATCAACTGTTCAGAGGAGACTGTGTGAATCAGGCCTTCATGGTCGAATTGCTGCAAAGAAACCACTACTCAAGCACACCAATAAGAAGAAGAGACTTGCTTGGGCCAAGAAATACGAGCAATGGACATTAGACCGGTGGATATCTGTCCTTGGGTCTGATGAGTCCAAATTTGAGATTTTTGGATCCGAGCGTCATGTCTTTGTGAGACGAGGAGTAGATGAACAGATTATCTCCGCATGTGTGGTTCCCACCGTGAAGCATGGAGGAGGAGATGTGATGGTGTGCGGGTGCTTTGCTGTTGACAATGTCATGAATAAATAAATCAAAGTCACACTTAACCAGCATGGCTTCCACAGCATTCTACAGCTATATGCCATCCCATCTGGTTTGGGCTTAGTCCCACTGTCATTTGATTTTCAACAGGACAATGACCCAACACACCTCCAGGCTGTGTAAGAGCTATTTTACCAAGAAGGAGAGTGATGGAGTGCTGCATCAGATGACCTGGCCTACACAATCCCCGACCTCAACCAAATCAAGATGGTTTGGGATGAGTTGGATCGCAGAGGTGAAGGGAAAGCGGCCTACAAGTTCTCAGCATATGTGGGAACGCCTACAAGACTGTTGGAAAAGGATTCCAGGTGAAGCTGTTTGAGAGAAAGCAAGGGTGGCAACTTTTGAAGAATCAAATATATATTTTGATTTAACACTTGTGGTTACTACATGATTCCATGTGTTTTTTAATAATTTTGATGTCTTTATTATTCTACAATGTAGAAAATAGTAAAAATAAAGAAAACCCTTGAATGAGTAGGCGAGTCCAAACTTTTGACTGGTACTGTACATTAAATTCCCTGACAACAGCTCCAGTGGACATTCCTGCAGTCAGCATGCCAATTGCCCGCTCCCTCAGAGATCTGTGGCATTGTTGTGTGAACAAACTGCACATTTTCGAGTAGCCTTTTATTATCCCCAGCACAAGGTGCACCTGTGTAATAAGCAAGCTGTTCAATCAGCTTCTTGATATGCCTCACCTGTCAGGTGGATGGATTATCTTGGCAAAGAATAAATGTTGACTAACAGGGATGTAAAAAATTCTGCAATATTTTTTGTTCAGCTCATGAAACATCCAACACTTTACATGTTGCGTTTATATTTTTGTTTTTTGTTGTTACTATCAGTTTTAGGAACATTTACCCAAAATATGACATCAGCGATAATCAAAATGTTGAAAATCTGTGAATGTCTAAATAAGAAATTGGTCCAATTAAACAGCAATGTGTCGAACCCTTTCAACAACGGGGAGATGTTACTGATGTGCTTTGTATCTGCGACGTAAAAACTAGTTTTGGTCTTCCACACAAAATTACTTCTTTAGTTATTTTATGTTTAAGGAAGTGTTGTTATGGTCTAATGTTGTTATGGTCCAATGTTGTTATGGTCTAATGCTGTTATGGTCTAATGTTGTTATGGTCTAATGTTGTTATGGTCTAATGGTCTAATGTTGTTATGGTCTAATGTTGTTATGATCTAATGGTCTAATGTTGTTATGGTCTAATGTTGTTATGGTCCAATGTTGTTATGGTCTAATGCTGTTATGGTCTAATGTTGTTATGGTCTAATGTTGTTATGATCTAATGGTCTAATGTTGTTATGGTCTAATGTTGTTATGGTCCAATGTTGTTATGGTCTAATGCTGTTATGGTCTAATGCTGTTATGGTCTAATGCTGTTATGGTCTAATGTTGTTATGGTCTAATGTTGTTATGATCTAATGGTCTAATGTTGTTATGATCTAATGGTCTAATGTTGTTATGGTCTAATGTTGTTATGGTCTAATGTTGTTATGGTCTAATGTTGTTATGGTCCAATGTTGTTATGGTCTAATGTTGTTATGGTCCAATGTTGTTATGGTCTAATGCTGTTATGGTCTAATGTTGTTATGGTCTAATGTTGTTATGGTCTAATGGTCTAATGTTGTTATGGTCTAATGTTGTTATGATCTAATGTTGTTATGGTCTAATGCTGTTATGGTCTAATGTTGTTATGGTCTAATGTTGTTATGATCTAATGGTCTAATGTTGTTATGATCTAATGGTCTAATGTTGTTATGGTCTAATGTTGTTATGGTCTAATGTTGTTATGGTCTAATGTTGTTATGGTCCAATGTTGTTATGGTCTAATGTTGTTATGGTCCAATGTTGTTATGGTCTAATGCTGTTATGGTCTAATGTTGTTATGGTCTAATGTTGTTATGGTCTAATGGTTAATGTTGTTATGGTCTAATGTTGTTATGATCTAATGTTGTTATGGTCTAATGCTGTTATGGTCTAATGTTGTTATGGTCTAATGTTGTTATGATCTAATGGTCTAATGTTGTTATGATCTAATGGTCTAATGTTGTTATGGTCTAATGTTGTTATGGTCTAATGTTGTTATGGTCTAATGTTGTTATGGTCCAATGTTGTTATGGTCTAATGCTGTTATGGTCTAATGTTGTTATGGTCTAATGGTCTAATGTTGTTATGGTCTAATGGTCTAATGTTGTTATGGTCTAATGTTGTTATGGTCTAATGTTGTTATGGTCTAATGTTGTTATGGTCTAATGTTGTTATGGTCTAATGTTGTTATGGTCTAATGTTGTTATGGTCTAATGTTGTTATGGTCTAATGTTGTTATGGTCTAATGGTCTAATGTTGTTATGATCTAATGTTGTTATGGTCTAATGTTGTTATGGTCTAATGTTGTTATGGTCTAATGGTCTAATGTTGTTATGGTCTAATGTTGTTATGGTCTAATGTTGTTATGGTCTAATGGTCTAATGTTGTTATGATCTAATGTTGTTATGATCTAATGTTGTTATGATCTAATGGTCTAATGTTGTTATGGTCTAATGTTGTTATGGTCTAATGTTGTTATGGTATAATGTTGTTATGGTCTAATGTTGTTATGGTCTAATGGTCTAATGTTGTTATGGTCTAATGTTGTTATGGTCTAATGTTGTTATGGTCTAATGTTGTTATGGTCTAATGTTGTTATGGTCTAATGCTGTTATGGTCTAATGGTCTAATGTTGTTATGGTCTAATGGTCTAATGTTGTTATGGTCTAATGGTCTAATGTTGTTATGGTCTAATGGTCTAATGTTGTTATCGTAGAATGTATGCACACATGACTGTAAGTCGCTTTGGATAAAAGCGTCTGCTAAATGGCATATATTATTATTATATATTAAGTGTGTAGGTCACATTCTGTATCATACAGCTATGGAAGTTATATATTTAGAACCACCTGTTCAATTGGAATCTAGTGACGTCTGTGTCTTCAGTGTCCTAGAACTGTCTAGGTTTTTGTGTTCTGACTTGTAAAACAGGATGAATAAGTAATGTAAACATAGCAGTAATTACCAGGAATCTCTACATTTGTTTTAAAATCACACTAAGATTGTTCAAACTGGCCTCAGGTTATTGAGAGATCTGATTTAGGATTTACCCTCGTAGCAAGGTTTTTTTATCATGTGGTTTCATTTGAGTCTCTATTTAAAAATAACACTATCTTTGGCAGGAGAAAGACCAGACTCAGAGGAACCAGAGCCAGGGACGTCCAAACCAGCAAGACGACACCAGTGCTCCCAGTGTGAAAAGAGTTTTAAACAGAAAGCACAACTGAAAAAACATAAGAGAATACACACAGGGGAGAAATCTTACCACTGTTCCCAGTGTGGAAAGGGTTTCAACCAGTCAGGGATGCTGAAACAACATGAGAGAATACACACAGGAGAGAAGCCTTACCACTGTTCCCAGTGTGGAAAGAGTTTCAACCAGTCAGGGACGCTGAAACAACACGAGAGAATACACACAGGAGAGAAGCCTTACCACTGCTCCCAATGTGGAAAGTGTTTCAACCATTCGGGGGATCTGAAACGACATGAGAGAATACACACAGGAGACAAGCCTTACCACTGCTCCCAATGTGGAAAGTGTTTCAACCATTCGGGGGATCTGAAACGACATGAGAGAATACACACAGGAGACAAGCTTTACCACTGCTCCCAATGTGGAAAGTGTTTCAACCATTCGGGGGAGCTGAAACTACATGAGAGAGTACACACAGGAGAGAAGCCTTACCACTGCTCCCAATGTGGAAAGTGTTTCAACCATTCGGGGGAGCTGAAACTACATGAGAGAATACACACAGGAGAGAAGCCTTACCACTGCTCCCAATGTGGAAAGTGTTTCAACCATTCGGGGGATCTGAAACGACATGAGAGAATACACACAGGAGAGAAGCCTTACCACTGCTCCCAATGTGGAAAGTGTTTCAACCATTCGGGGGATCTGAAACGACATGAGAGAATACACACAGGAGAGAAGCCTTACCACTGCTCCCAATGTGGAATGTGTTTCAACCAGAATGGACACCTGAAACTACATGAGAGAATACACACAGGAGAGAAGCCTTAACACTCCTCCCAGGGTGCAAACCATTTGTCCATTTAGGAAGTCTGAAATAACACATTAGACTGCACACAGATGAGAAGGCTTAGAAAAGCTCAGGCTGTGGGAAAACATATTACTCATAACAGTCATTAAAACGTCATTAGAGAATCCACACAGGAGAGAGAAATTACTTCTCTTAGCGTGCATGTTGATATTTCACATCACATTGACTTAAAATTCATCAGAGAACATACACAGTGCTCCCTTTGTCTTATATTGTTGACTGACAATGTGTTTACCTGTCTTTACCATATGAAATTAAATGGTACAGGGTATACTCAAACATATATATTTTTTGTTTTTATTAGAAAACATGAATTGAATATGGAGTCTGTCAGTTTGAATATAAAGAAGATCAGGTTCCTTATTTTAAACTGTCCTTTTTTTAAACTCTTTGTGTGTTTATCTGGGTGTGTCATTCCTCCAGCACTACAGATAATCAAGTGATATTTGGATGTGATGCATTTGTTCCATTGTTGACATTTGCATTGTTGGCCCACTGATGATTTAATGAAATGAAAATGTTCAGACTCTGTAATGGAAAATGTTAATTGTTTGTGTGTCCACATAACTGAGTATGTGACTAACCTTGTGAAACTGTCCTATTATAAGCTCCTGTTCTTGGGAATATCATCCTGTGTTGCAAACCAATTTGCACCTGTATACTTGTATGAATAAAGTCCCACCCAGGAACAGGAAACTATAAAGATATGTGCTAATCACTCAATGCTTCAGGAATTCAGACTGTCTACACTGCGCTGTGTAACTCTGTTATTCTCTCTGAGCTCAGAAATAAAGAATCTTGGTTTGACTTGGACTCCAGCAGATCCTTATTTTATAATACCAACCACAACTCTCCCACAGATTGCTGTGTATTATTGTCTCAATGAAGAGTTCCTCTTTCGACTTTCCTGGGGGCATTTACAATACTCCCACTGGTTGAATAAAAGTTTTTACCCGAATGATGAGATTATTATCTTATTTGTCAAATGGCAACCAAGCATCGATCATTATGTCACCAGAATAAGAACCTCAATGTATTGGAAAGGAGCAATAAACTCATCACATGCACTTTCACCACCCTGTGAAGTTCATAACTTATTTCATCTGTAGCCTAATAAACTACATGGTTTCTCAAGTCATAGTGGGAGGACCACACAACATATCATGTGACTCCAAGTTAACTAAGATGTGATTGTTATCATTAAGGAGTTTCCACAGCCATTTCTCACTTAGACATTTTTACTCACACAAATATACAAACAAATTAATAATAATAATAATAATAATATATGCCATTTAGCAAATCCAAAGTTACAGTCAATACATTCTACGTTGTCAAACGCAAATTCTGTCAGCATTTATAAAAGTGTACAGGCATATCCTGTTTCCGTCAGCCCGGTCATTACTTTTCAAATGGTTGGATCAATATCCACCTTCATGATGTGGATGAAGCCTGACTTGGAATGTCTGAGTAGTTCTATATGATGTCATAATACACCCCTCTGATAGTGATACATTTGCTCCATTGTTTCCATGTCAGTTGGTTTCCCACTCTGATGATTTATATCTGACAGAGGGGCTTTAAATGAATAGTATGGTGACATCTTAGTGTGTCTTGAAGTAAATAGGATTATTAATCATAAACTCCTATAGCAACAATACACTGCAGCTTTGACATCAAGAAGAGAATGGGCTGATGGGTGGTGGTGGTACTCTATAGGTAAGGCTGTCCAATATGAATGTTCAAATAGTCACTTCTAGCCAGCCTCCGCCCAGTACCCTGCCCTGTATTCTAGTCAAGGCTCATCCTATATAACTACTGCAGTACACACCTTTTATATTCATATACGGTCCATAATGTCTAGATACACCAACATATACATTTTAAACAAATTGTATTTATTTATATTCCAGACTCTAACATTCCTCGTTCTACCATTTCTATATTTCTAAATCCTTAAAATGAATTGTAGGGAAAATCATTAGGTCACACAAATGACTATTTCTAAACAAAGATAATAGACAAGTAGAATGGGAGAGGTTTCTTATACTATCTATACTTACCCGGTGAAGAGACTCCAGGGATGGTGATGAAGGCTGTAGGAATGAAGATCAGACAGTGAAGAGACTCCAGGGACGGTGATGAAGGCTGTAGGAATGAAGATCAGACAGTGAAGAGACTCCAGGGACGGTGATGAAGAATCAACCAGAGAATCAACCAGATTAATTCACAGTCAGTGTTGTTCAGCAGAGAATCAACCAGATTGATTCACAATCAATGTACCAGATTGATTCACAATCAGTGTTGTTGAGCAGAGAATCAGCCAGATGGATTCACAGTCAGTGTTGTTGTGCAGAGAATCAACCAGATTGATTCACAGTCAGTGTTTTTGAGCAGAGAATCAACCAGATTGATTCACAGTCAGTGTTGTTGAGCAGAGAATCAACCAGATTGATTCACAGTCAGTGTTGTTGAGCAGAGAATCAACCAGATTGATTCACAGTCAGTGTTGTTGAGCAGAGAATCAACCAGATTGATTCACAGTCAGTGTTGTTGAGCAGAGAATCAACCAGATTGATTCACAGTCAGTGTTGTTGAGCAGAATCAACCAGATTGATTCACAGTCAGTGTTGTTGGGCAGAGAATCAACCAGATTGATTCACAGTCAGTGTTGTTGAGCAGAATCAACCAGATTGATTCACAGTCAGTGTTGTTGAGCAGAAAATCAACCAGATTGATTCACAGTCAGTGTTGTTGAGCAGAGAATCAACCAGGTAATCCATGTCCAAGTTATTCAGGTGCATAATAAAATGTTTTTATTCTATTCTTGTTATTCAACTAAAAAATGTTCTCTGAATGAAAACAAGCACATCTGTGAGCGTTATGCATTATTACATCGATTGACTGAATGATGAAGCTGACAGCTTTGTAGTAAAACAGGTTTGGAGTTAATTCCAATTCAATTCCAGTCAATTCAGGAAGTAAATCAAATTCCAATTCCAGCTCTTCATAATTGAAAACCATAGAAGGGAATTGGCATTTTCAGTTGACTTCCTGAATGCTGAATGGCAGTGAGATGCCACCCTCCTTCTCACATCCAGCCTGTTCCTGATATTCTGCTCTACATACAACACATTCGGGAGGTATTCTGACCTCTTGACTTGTTCCACATTTTGTTATGTTCGTCTTAATCTAAAATGGATTAAATTGGGATGTTTTCCTCATCAATCTACACACAACACCCCATAATGACAAAGCAAAGACAGGGTTTTAGAAATGTTTGCAAATGTATTTTATAATTAAAAACTGAAAAATAACATTTACATAAGTATTCAGACCCTTTACTCCGTACTTTGTTGAAGCAATTTGTAATTTGCAAATAAATTCATTAAAAATCCTACAATGTGATTTTCTGTATTTCTTCTTCTCATTTTGTCTGTCATAAATTAAGTGTACCTATGATGAAAATTACAGGCCTCTCTCATCTTTTTAAGTGGGAGAACAATTGGTGGCTGACTAAATACTTTTTTGCCCCACTGTATGTTAATCTCTAGGAGACAGAACAAGTCTCCTTCCTGAGCGGTATGACGGCTGTGTGGTCCCATGGTGTTTATACTTGCATACTGTTGTATGTAAAGATGAACATGGTATCTTCAGGCGTTTGGAAATTTCTCCAAAGGATGAACCAGACCTGTGGAGGTCTACAATAATTTTTCTGTGGTCTCGGGTGATTTCTTTTGATTTTCACATGATGTCAAGCAAAGAGGCACTGAGTGTGAAGGTAGGCCTTGAAATACATCCACAGGTACACCTCCAATTGACTCAAATTATATCAATTAGCCTATCAGAAGCTTTGAAAAACATGACATCATTTTCTGGCATTTTCCAAGCTGTTTAAAGGCAAAGTCAACATAGTGTATGTAAACTTCTGACCCACTGGAATTGTGATACAGTAAATTATAAGTGAAATAATCTGTCTGTAAACAATTGTTGGAAAAATGACTTTTGTCATGCACAAAGTAGATGTCCTAACCGACTTGCCAAAACTATAGTTTGTGAACAAGACATTTGTGGAGTGGTTGAAAACTGAGTTTTAATGACTTCAACCTAAGTGAATGTAAACATCCCTTGTATAGCCTCCACATTGACTCTGTACTGGTACCTCCTGTATATAGCCTCCACATTAACTCTGTACTGGTACCTCCTGTATATAGCCTCCACATTAACTCTGTACTGGTACCTCCTGTATATAGCCTCCACATTGACTCTGTACTGGTACCTCCTGTATATAGCCTCCACATTAACTCTGTACTGGTACCTCCTGTATATAGCCTCCACATTAACTCTGTACTGGTACCTCCTGTATATAGCCTCCACATTGACTCTGTACTGGTACCTCCTGTATATAGCCTCCACATTAACTCTGTACTGGTACCCCCTGTATATGTGTCACTGTCTGTCATCGCAAAATTTTCTCTCGACCTGTGTGAACCTATATTCTAAACTTTCATTCATAGGCTAGGTTGCTACCTCATGATGGGTATAGGGACAATTAGAGTATCATGTAGTAGCCTAAACCTATTGCTGTTACATTGAACAGGGTGAGGGACATATGAATGACAGTCGTCCAATATGCTGTAATAGAATTAAGGCCATGCTCATGGAAAAACAAATCGTCCTGCCTCATCTTAAACGGCACTGACCACCACTGTTTGGGTGGTGGACCACTCTTGGTACACATGGGAAACTGTTGAGCTGAAAAACCCAGCAGCGTTGCAGTTCTTGACACAAACCGGTGCACCTGGCACCTACTACCATACCCCGTGCAAAGTCACTTAAATATTTTGTCTTCCCCATTAACTCTCTAAATGGCACACATGCACAATCCATGTCTCATGTCTCAAGGCTTAAAAATCCTTATTTAACCTGTCTCCCCCCTTCATCTACACAGATTGAAGTGGATTTAATTGGTGACATCAGTAAGGGGTCATAGCTTTAGCCTGGATTCACCTAGTCTTTCTAAGTCATGGAAAGAGCAGGTGTTCTTAATGTTTTGTCTACCCAGTGTAAAGCACTACAGATAATCAAGTGCTATTTGCATGTGATGCGTTTGTTCTGTTGTTTACAGGATGATTTGTAACTTATAGAGCGTGGCTTTAAGGGAATAGTATGGTCACATGTAGATAAAAAAGAATGTGAAAAATTAACAGAGAAAATGTATATCAACACACTACCTATTCATATAAGTATTTATTAGTCATCTACATATTCATATTGAGCTTCTACGTCTGTGTACAGGAACGTATTATTTGGAAGAGAAAATGTATCAGCTTATTATTAAATAATTATGACGTTCTTCCCAATACATGGTCCTTCTGTAGCTCAGTTGGTAGAGCATGGCGCTTGTAACGCCAGGGTAGTGGGTTCGATCCCCGGGACCACCCATACGTAGAATGTATGCACACATGACTGTAAGTCGCTTTGGATAAAAGCGTCTGCTAAATGTCATATATTATATTATATTATCAAAAAGTGTTGTCACTATTGTTTCCAAACTGCGTTACCCACTCCAGCCAGCAGATGGCGATGAGCGTCTTTCAGTTGTCTCTTCTTGCGTGACGTATAATGGACTGGACGGACGATTCTTCAGGAACAACAACACGGATACTATTTCAACCACCTGGGTAGCTTGCTAGACAAGGTAAAACTGAAAGATTGACGTTTTAGGCCATGTTAATGTACATTAGCTAATCGCAGTGTATAAAACACAGTTCTGTTGACGTATTAACTGGTTAACTGTAACCTAATTTGCAACGATTTATGCTGAGCCTAGCACTAGGCTATTCGCTAATGCTAACTAGCTAGCTAACATCCCTGACCATGAGCTCACTAAACTACTCATCCCCTGCTAATGAAGAGGAGGTCTGCTGTTTTAATGTACATTAGCTAACCTCAGTGTTTTAAACAAGTTTCGTTTGACGTATCAACTGGTTCAATTTGCAAACGTGTTAAAGATTGATACTGTGCCTAGCACTAGGCTAGACACTAATGCTAGCTAGCTAGCTAACATCCCTGACCATGAGCTCACTAAACTACTCCTCCCTTGCTAATGAAGAGGATGTCTGCTGTATGGAGAAAGAATCTTTCAGAATGAAAAAGGAGGAAGAGGAGGCTGTTATAGTGAAAGAAGAGAAAGAACCGTTTAGAGAGGAAGATGATGCTATCTCAATAAAGGTGAAGGAGGAAGACGTTTTGAGAGTGAAAAAGGAGGAGACAGAAGATCCGATTAACACCAGTGAGTACTGTCTTTAACAGGGACACAAACTATGCCGTTGTTGAACTAATGTGCGGTTTTAAAGTGTTATTCTACTGAAGTTCTACACTTGAATATGTTGTTCAGTACTGTAGGAATTGTTAAAGGGTCAATCTGCCATTGGTTCATATATTTTTGGGACTTTTCAATTCGATGTATTGAATTCTCCATGTGGTCTATATTAAAGTTCCCCTCATCTAATATAACAGGCTTTTAAAATTCAATATTGAAGCATAATCTCTACTTAAAATATCAAAGGGACGCAAAAGCCACCCATTTCGTGGAACGACCCTTTTACATTTACGTCACAAACACTATTTTAGGAAATAATAATAAATAATAATAATAATAATAATATATGCCATTTAGCAGACGCTTTTATCCAAAGCGACTTACAGTCATGTGTGCATACATTCTACGTATGGGTGATCCCGGGGATCGAACCCACTACCCTGGCGTTACAAGCGCCATGCTCTACCAACTGAGCTACAGAAGGACCACACGTCCAGGGGTGTGTGTGTGTACTCACAGAGTGTGGTTGTGTGTGTGTGTGTGTGTGAGTGTGGTTGTGTATTTAGTGTGTGGTTGTGTGTTTAGTGTGTGTGTGTGGTGTGTGTGTGTGTGTGTGTGTGTGTGTGTGTGTGTGTGTGTGTGTGTGTGTGTGTGTGTGTGTGTGTGTGTGTGTGTACTCACAGAGTGTGTGTGTGTGTGTACTCACAGAGTGTGGTTGTGTATTTAGTGTGTGTGTGTGTGTACTCACAGAGTGTGTGTGTGTGTACTCACAGAGTGTGTGTGAAATCATGATGAAAGTGGCCATTTTAGACATATGCATGCCTCTTGTAAGACTCTATAATTGCAATAGATGGTCATCAGTTTACCATCTGTTTGATGTTCTCATTCACACAGGAGACAGACATGACTATGGTGGGTCCTCTGGGGAGCCTCAACAACATCCTGATGCTGACGAGGAAGAGAAGAGTCTCTCCAGATCAGAACACCAGAAGGTACAGCTTGGTCTGGTCTAGCATACAGCTTGCTCTATCGGGGGCTGGGTTTCTGTAAAGCACTTTATGTCAACAGTGACATCAGCATCCATAATGATATGTGTCTGTGTCCCCTCTTTATGGTTACCAGGACAACGCTAGCCCTTCCTCCCTCCCGGAGTCCCCGTGTTGTGCCTCTCCTGGTAGCACCTTACTGCTGGGTATGAAGAGGTTGTCTGTGCTGCTGGTGGACTGCAGGAAAACAACGGGGCTGAGTGGAACTGTGGGAGGTGGAGAAGAGAAGAAAGGATCAGATTTGACATGTCAAAGTAAGTGCTGTAATTTAGTTTGAACAAATAGATCTGTCCATTGGAATCTGTTACCAGGACAACCAGCAGAGTTCTGTTTGTTGACAGGAAGATAGACTGGTATCTGTTACCAGGACAACCAGCAGAGTTCTGTTTGTTGACAGGAAGATAGACTGGTATCTGTTACCAGGACAACCAGCAGAGTTCTGTTTGTTGACAGGAAGATAGACTGGTATCTGTTACCAGGACAACCAGCAGAGTTCTGTTTGTTGACAGGAAGATAGACTGGTACATTTCCACCACAGTAGACAGTTCTGTTAGTTGACATGTAAAACCTTGATGTACGTTGTTTTAGAGAGAAACCAATCGACCATATAAAACCTTGATGAAAGTTCGCTTTAGAGAGAAAGTTTCAAGATGATCTGATGTAAGGTGCATGTTTTACAAAAACCTTTTCCTAAAAACATGGATGTTACATTGCCTGTCCCAGTCAACCCCCCTCTCTTTACTAGACTGTAGAACAGGAACAAGGCCCTGCATTAAGGACCAAATTGTGATAAATAGAAATGTTTACCAGTTCCATTTAAGGACCAAACAACTGACAGCTGTGACAAATACATTTCAAAATAGTTGGCAAGAGATTTTCATTGTACTGATTCCATGGCACATGGTTTATGAATTGACACGCAAAATGACGCCGGATTCAAAGCTTCAATTATTATACAAAATTCTTGCAACCAATATAATGTTATATATGGGGATACAATCTTCCCAGCTCTGCAGATTTTGCTGCGAGAAGGCAGTCATTAGATCATTTATTTTGGTACTGTCCATATGTAGCTCGTTTTTGGTCACATGTCCAGGAATCGCTGAAGAATTGCAACATTTACCCAGAACTAACGCTGCAGATGGCAATACTGGGTGATTTGAAAAGTCCTATTCAATCAATCAATAATATTATAATTATTTTAACAAAAATGTTTATCTTTAATTTACAATCTGTAGAAACTATGAGAATTGAAAAGTTTAGTACTTTTGTGAAGCATCACAGTTAAAATATATATTGCAAATATAAATCCCATATGGATGTTAAGAGACAGATGGGAGGGGTTGAATGGAGCTGAAGGGACTGGATGGTGTTAATAGACAGATGGGAGGGGTTGAATGGAGCTGAATGGACTGGATGGTGTTAACTTGGCTTCTACTGCATTCGCGTAACAGGCAGGCTCCTCATGGAGTGCAATGAGAGGCAGGTGGTTAGAGCGTTGGTCAAGTTAACTGTAAGGTTGCAAGGCAGAATCCCCCGAGCTGACAAGGTGAAAATCTAGCATTCTGCCCCTGGACAAGGCAGTTAACCCACCGTTCCAAGGCTGTCATTGAAAATAAGAATGCGTTCTTAACTGACTTGCCGAGTTAAATAAAGATTCAATAAAGGTGTAAAAAAAAATCTGCAAAATCGCCGCCCAAAACTAACAAACCCGAGATCGGCCCTAATTAATCGGCCATTCAGATGAATCGGAATACATCTAATATGGATTATGTCAGTTTCAATGTTACGGTCTTTGATTCAATTATGTTTTTCAAACTCAGGCTGTGTGTGTTTATCTGCGTCATTCCTTGATCATTCCTTGTGGTCCTGTAGCTCAGTTGGTGGACTATAGTGCTTGTTAAACCAGGGTAGTGGGTTTGATTCCTGGGACCATCCATATGTAAAGTGTTTGCACACATGACTGCAAATCCCTTTGGATAAAAGTGTCTGCTAAATGGCAGATATATCCACTGATTATACCAAACATTTCGAACACCTTCCTAATATGGAGTTGGACCCTCCCCTTTTCCCCTCAGAATAGCCTCAATTCGTCGGGGCATGGACTCCACAAGGTGTCGAAAGCATTCCACAGAGATGCTGGCCCATGTTGACTCCAATGCTTCCCACAATTGTGCCAAGTTGGCTGGGTGTCCTTTGGGTGCAGTGGGGTCTCCTCAGAGGAGGAAGGGGAGAACCATCGTCCTCAGTTATTTTCAGAAAAATAAAAATGGTAAAATATTTAAAAGTGGTCCTTTTTAGATAAAACTATACTAAATATAATCACGTCACCAAATAATTTATTAAAACATACTATTTTGCATCCTCCTATGGGTATATTGACCACAATACAAAACCTAGGAGGATTATGGTTCTCAAGGCTTCCATAGACTTACACAGTTATTATGAAAACTTCCGGAGGACATCCTCCAACCCATCAGAGCTCTTGCAGCATGAACTGACATGATGTCCAACCAATGAAAGGATCAGAGAATGAATATAGTACTGAAAGCATAAGCTACAGCTAGCTAGCACTACAGTGCATAACATGTGGTGAGTAGTTGACTAAAAGAGAGAAAAATACAATAGTTGAACAGTTTTGAACAAATTATTTTATTCCAAAATGAAGGAGAAGCGAGAGAGATATTTCGTCATTTATTTTCCACTTTCAGTTTCACTTACTTAGCTAGCAAATGCAGCTATCTAGTTTAGTCTACTCAAACACTTGGCTCAAACAGAGCAATGCTATGTTAGCTAGCTGGCTATGACTATCCAACACAACACTGGAACTCTTCCAAGTCAAGGCAAGCTTTTGGTTTTACTAATTTATTGCCACTGGGACCCGCCAAGGTAAGTGCTAAACTGCGTACTGACTGTACACTGTAACGTTACTGCATGATTGTAGCAGGTTTACTAACGAGTTAGTTCTATTAGCTCTGTTGACTATGATGTTAATTTAGCTAATATGGTGACAACAATGTAAGCTGTGTGTAGCAGTTATGAAATGGTTTGGCTTGGAAAGGTTTTTTCTCCTGGTGACATACAGCTGATGTGTTGTGCATTGAAGTACAGAAACAAAGGGAGAAGGTTATAAGAGGAGAACACATAGATGCAAGAAGGAATACAACGTGTCTGTAATGAAAGTGAACTGTGTTTATGCATGATCAGGGGTGTATTCATTCCGCCGATTCTGTTGACAAACGTTGAAATGGAACAAAACGGGGATAAACATACCTGAATTTGTCCAGTGATATCTCTATTTCAGCTAGATGCAGGCGAGAGTGTGCAAGGCAGTATTGAATGTGTCACTGTCTGTCATCGCAAAATGTTCTCTCGACTTGTGTGAACCTACATTCTAAACTTTCATTCATAGGCTAGGTTGCTACCTCATAATGGGTATAGGGACAATTAGAGTATCATGTAGTAGCCTAAACCTATTGCTGTTACATTGAACAGGGTGAGGGACATATGAATGACAGTCGTCCAATATGCTGTAATAGAATTAAGGCCATGCTCATGAAAAAACACATCGTCCTGCCTCATCTTAAACGGCACAAACCACCACTGTTTGGGTGGTGGACCACTCTTGGTACACATGGGAAACTGTTGAGCTGAAAAACCCAGCAGCGTTGCAGTTCTTGACATAAACTGGTGTGCCTGGCACCTACTACCATACCCCGTGCAAAGTAACTTAAATATTTTGTCTTCCCCATTAACTCTCTAAATGGCACACATGCACAATCCATGTCTCATGTCTCAAGGCTTAAAAATCCTTATTTAACCTGTCTCCCCCCCTTCATCTACACAGATTGAAGTGGATTTAACTAGTGACATCAGTAAGGGATCATACCTTTAGCCTGGATTCACCTAGTCTTTCTAAGTCATGGAAGTAGCAGCTGTTCTTAATGTTTTGTCTACCCAGTGTAAAGCACTACAGATAATCAAGTGCTATTTGCATGTGATGCGTTTGTTCTGTTGTTTACAGGATGATTTGTATCTTATAGAGCGTGGCTTTAAGGGAATAGTATGGTCACATGTAGATAAAAACAATTGTGAAAAATTAACAGAGTAAATGTCTATAAACACACTAACTATTCATATAAGTATTTATTAATCATATTCATATTGAGCTTCTACGTCTGTGTACCGGAAAGTATTCGTTGTAAGACGTAAGAGAAAATATATCAGCTTATTGTTAAATAATTATGACGTTCTTTCCAATACAGAAAGTGTTGTCACTATTGTTTCCAAACTGCGTTACCCTCTCCAGCCAGCAGATGGCGATGAGCGTCTTTCAGGTGATGCTTCTTTCGTGACGTATAATGGACGGGACGGACGCTTCTTCAGGAACAACAACACGGATACTCTTTCAACCACCTCGGTAGCTTGCTAGACAACATACAACTGAAAGATTGACGTTTTAGGCCATGTTAATGTACATTATCTAATCTCAGTGTTTTAAACACAGTTCTGTTGACGTATTAACTGGTTAACTGTAACCTAATTTGCAAACTTGTTAAAGATTGATGCTGAGCCTAGCACTAGGCTAGTCGCTAATGCTAGCTAACATCCCTGACCATGAGTTCATTAAACTACTCATCCCTGCTATAGAAGAGGAGGTCTGCTGTTTGGAGAAAGAAGCTCTGGCAATGAACATTGAAGAAGAGGATGAGGTTACAGTGAAAGAAGAGAAAGAACATTTTAGAATGAAAAAGGAGGAAGAGGAGGCTGTTATAGTGAAGGAAGAAGATGCTGTTATAGTGGAAGAACATTTCAGAATGAAAAAGGAGGAAGAGGAGACTGTTATAGTGATAGAAGAGAGAACCGTTTAGAGAGGAAAAGGATGCTATCTCAATAAAGGTGAAGGAGGAAGATGTTTTTGGAGTGAAAGAGGAAGAGACAGAATATCAGATTAACACCAGTGAGTACTGTCTTTAACAGGGACACAAACTATGCCGTTGTAGAACTAATGTGTGGTTTTAAAGTGTTATTCTACTGAAGTTCTACACTTGAATATGTTGTTCAGTACTGTAGGAATTGTTAAAGGGTCGATCTGCCATTGGTTCATATATTTGAGGGACTTTTAAATTCGATGTATTGAATTCTCCATGTGGTCTACAGTAAAGTTCCCCTCATCTAGTATAACAGGCTTTTAAAATTCAATATTGAAGCATAATCTCTACTTAAAATATCAAAGGGACATATTCATGCCTCTTGTAAGACCCTATGATTTTATGAGACGGTTATAAGTTTACTATTCATTTTGATGTTCTCATTAACACAGGAGAGAGACATGACTATGGTGGATCCTCTGGGGAGCTTCAACAACATCCTGATGCTGACGAGACAGAGAAGAGTCTCTCCAGATCAGAACACAAGATGGTACAGCTTGGTCTGGTCTAGCATACAGCTTTCTCTCTCTGGGTCTGGGCTGGGTGTCTGTAAATCACTTTATGACAACAGTGACATCAGCATCCATAATGATATGTGTCTGTGTCCCCTCTTTATGGTTACCAGGACAACACTAGCCCTTCCTCCCTCCCGGAGTCCCTGTATCGTGCCTCTCCCGGTAGCACCTTACTGCTGGGTATGAAGAGGTTGTCTGTGCTGCTGGTGGACTGCAGGAAAACAACGGGTCTGAGTGGAACTGTGAGAAGAGGAGAAGAGAAGAAAGGATCAGATTTGACACATCAAAGTAAGTGCTGTAGTTTAGTTTGAACAAATACAATAGATCTGCCCACCGGTATCTGTTACCAGTTCTGTTAGTTGACAGGAAGATAGACTGGTGTATATGGATGTTATGAATATCATAACACTGAAAAAGGATTCTGCCAATGAAAAGAGAGAAACCAATTGACCATATAAAACCTTGATGAAAGTTACCTTTAGAGGGAAAGTTTCAAGATGATCTGATGTAAGGTGCTTGTTTTACAAAAACATTTCCTAAAAACATTATGGATGTTACATTGCCTGTCCCAGTCAACGCGGCTATCTTTAAAAGACTGTAGAACAGGCAAACTAAACTCAAGACTTTGGTCATTAATTAACTAGTACTGAAGAAAAGCTGTGATCAGGCTGCCCACTCAAGCAAAAGCTTCAAACTGTAACCAGTGCCGGCAACCTTGTTCAGGTTATCAATCAACCTACCAGGGTAGTGACAAAAAGTAGAGGAATGAAATCATCAACATGGTTTGATCATATCTTTACTAATGCTGCATAAATGGGTTTTAAAGCAGTATCCAGATCCATCAGATGTAGTGATCACAATATAGGAGCCATGTTTAGGAAAACCACCGTTCCAAAGGCTGGGACTAATATTGTGTATAAGAGGTCATACAATTTTTTGTAGTGATTCCTATGTTATTGATGTAAATAATATTTGTTGGTCCGTGGTGTGTAATGATGAGCAACCAGACACTGCCCATGACACATTTGAAGCTGCTTATCCCAGTTACTAATAAGCAGCACCCATTAAGAAAATGACTGTAAAAACTGTTAAATCCACGTGGATTGATGAGGAATTAATCAATGGTATTATGAAGAGGGAGGCAAAAGAGATGGCATATAGGTCTGGCTGAATAACTGATTGGCAAACGCATTGCAAATTGAGAAATCATTTGACTAAACTGAATATAAACACTAACTACACTATGAAACAAAGATAAATGACATGAAGAAAGTAAAAATCTTTGGAGCATCTTCAATGAAATTTTGCGCGAATAAAATCAACAATGACAAGTCACTGGTGTCTGACAGCGTGGATGGAAAATTGAGGATTAATAGCGGCCGATATTGCCATTCTATTTGCCTTGTCTTTAATTTAAGCCTACTAGAAAGTGTGTGCCCTCAGGCCTGGAGGGAAGCTAAAGTCATTCCACTACTCAAGAATAGTAAAGCTCCCTTTACTGGCTTAAATAGCTGATCAATCAGCCTGTTACCGACCCTTACAATTTTGGAAAAAAAATATTTGACCTGATACAATGCTATTTTACAGTAAACAAATATAGACTTTCAGCTTATAGGGAAGTTCATTCAACAAGCACAGCACTTACAAATGACTGATTGGCTGAGAGACATTGATGATAAAAATGGCTTTACACCCCCTGCTATATTGTGGATAAAGAGTTTTTCTTTTAAAATGTAACCTTTATTTAACTAGGCAAGTCTGTTATAAACAAATTCTTTTTTTCAATGATGGCCTAGGACTGCCTTGTTCAGGGGCAGAACGACAGTTTTTTACCTTGTCAGCTCAGGGTTTCGATCCAGCAATCTTTCGGTTACTGGCTTACCGCTCTAACCACTAGGCTACCTGCCGCCCCAGAGCTACCTGTCTAACAGAACACAGAGTGTTCTTTAATGGAAGCCTGTACAACAAAATCAAGTTTGAATCAGGAATTCCCCGGGGCAGCTGTTTGGTACCTACTTTTTAAAATCTTTACCAACAACATGCCAATGACATTTGAGTAAAGCCAGTGAGTCTATGTATGCGTTGACTCAACACTGTACTTGTCAGCTACTACATCGACTGAAATGACTTCAACACTTAACATAGAGCTGCAGTTAGTATCAGAATGGGTGTCAAGGAATAAGTTAGTCCTAAATATTTCTGATTACCTTAAAACCTCTTGGTGTTAGGGGGCACTATTTTCATTTTTTGAAAAAAACGTCCCCGTTTTAAACGGGATATTTTGTCAGTAAAAGATACTAGAATATGCATATAATTGACAGCTTTGGATAGAAAACACTCTAACGTTTCCAAAACTGTAAAGATATTGTCTGTGAGTATAACAGAACTGATGTTGCAGGCGAAAGCCTGAGAAAAATCCAATCCGGAAGTGCCCCAGGTTTTGAAAGCGCTGCGTTCCAATGACTCCCTATATGGCTTTGAATGTACCATCAACAAGCTTATGCTTTCTACGTATTCCCCAAGGTGTCTACAGCATTGTGACGTAGTTTTACGCATTTCTATTGAAGAATAGCCGTATGGGGGCACATTGCGTAAGTGGTCACATGGTGGCTCCGAGAGAGATTCTCACGTAAAGTGCAGAGGTAGCCATTACTCCAATCGGTCCTTGAGAAAAAGGAATTGTCCCGACGGATATATTATCAAATAGATATTAGAAAAACACCTTGAGGATTGATTCTAAACAACGTTTGCCATGTTTTTGTCGATATTATGGAGCTAATTTGGAATATTTTTCGGAGTTGTGACTGCAATTTCCGGGCGATTTCTCAGCCAAACGTGAAGAACAGAGCTATTTCGCCTACAAAAATAATATTTTGGGAAAAAATGAACTTTGGCTGTCTACCTGGGAGTCTCGTGAGTGAAAACATCCGAAGTTCAAAGGTAAACGATTTAATTTGATTGCTTTTCTGATTTCCGTGACAAGTTTGCCTGCTGCTAGCAAGGCATAATGCTATGCTAGGCTATGATAAACTTACACAGACGCTTGTCTAGCGTTGGCTGTAAAGCATATTTTGAAAATCTGAGATGACAGGGTGATTAACAAAAGGCTAGGCTATGTTCCAATATATTTCACTTGTGATTTTCATGAATAGGAATATTTTCTAGGAAGATTTATGTCCGTTGCGTTATGCTAATTAGTGTCAGATGATGGTAACGGTCCCGTTCACGGGCTGGGTGTCACTACAGGTTAAGTTACATGGCCTACTATGCTAATTCTGTAGCGGCATTGTTAGAGAGGGCTAAATAAATATTTTGTTGGTGCGCCAGGCAGGTATTAACCCTAGTTATTAAACTTAGTTATTACCTATTATAACATTATTATTATAAAATATTATTAAAACCGAAAGGATGAGAGTAGAATAGATAGAGTAGCGCTTCCAGACACATTCTAAACAGGATGTCTTAAAGGAGGACTGTAGCATCTAATGATGAAACATTATGGAGTCTTAAAGGAGGACTGTAGCATCTAATGATGAAACATTATGGAGTCTTAAAGGAGGACTGTAGCATCTAATGATGAAACATTATGGAGTCTTAAGCTTTAATTTGTGGCATTGCACTTGTGAATGCATGAAATTTAAATATTTCAAAAAAATATATATATATATTTTGCACTCTGCAATTTCACCGGATTTTGTTGAAATGTTCCGCTAGCGGAATCCCTAGCCATAACAGGTTTTAATGTGTTTGAGCCAATCAGTTTTGTTGTGACAAGGTAGGGGTGGTATACAGAAGATAGCCCTATTGGGTAAAAGACAAAGTCCATATTATGTCAAGAGCAGCTCAAATAAGCAAAGAGAAACAACAGTCCATTACTTTAAGGACCACCACAAGAATGGAAGTTCCAGAGTTACTTCTGATGCATAAGTTCATTAGAGTTACCAGCCTTAGAAATTGCAGCCCAAATAAATGCTTCAAAGTTCAAGTAACAGACACATCTCAACATCATCGGTTCAGAGGAGACTGCGTGAATCAGGCCTTCATGGTCCAATTGCTGCAAGGAAACCACTACTAAAGGACACCAATAAGAAGAAGAGACTTGCTTGGGCCAAGAAACACGAGCAATGGACATTAGACCGGTGGATATCTGTCCTCTGGTCTGATGAGTCCAAATTTGAGATTTTTGGATCCGAGCGTCATGTCTTTGTGAGACGAGGAGTAGATCAACAGATTATCTCCGCATGTGTGGTTCCCACCGTGAAGCATGGAGGAGGAGATGTGATGGTGTGCGGGTGCTTTGCTGTTGACAATGTCATTGATTTATTTATTCAAGTCACCCTTAACCAGCATGGCTTCCACACCATTCTACAGCTATATGCCATCCCATCTGGTTTGGGCTTAGTCCCACTGTCATTTGATTTTCAACAGGACAATGACCCAACACACCTCCAGGCTGTGTAAGAGGTATTTGACCAAGAAGGAGAGTAATGGAGTGCTGCATCAGATGACCTGGCCTACACAATCCCCGACCTCAACCAAATCAAGAGGGTTTGGGATGAGTTGGATCGCAGAGGTGAAGGGAAAGCGGCCTACAAGTTCTCAGCATATGTGGGAACGCCTACAAGACTGTTGGAAAAGAATTCCAGGTGAAGCTGTTTGAGAGAAAGCAAGGGTGGCAACTTTTGAAGAATAAAATATATATTTTTGATTTAACACTTGTGGTTACTACATGATTCCATGTGTTTTTTAATCATTTTGATGTCTTTATTATTCTACAATGTAGAAAATAGTAAAAAATACAGAAAAACCCTTAAATGAGTAGGTGAGTCCAAACTTTTGACTGGTACTGTACATTAAATTCCCCGACAACAGCTCCAGTGGACATTCCTGCAGTCAGCATGCCAATTGCCCGCTCCCTCAGAGATCTGTGGCATTGTTGTGTGAACAAACTGCACATTTTCGATGTAGCCTTTTATTATCCCCAGCACAAGGTGCACCTGTGTAATAAGAAAGCTGTTCAATCAGCTTCTTGATATGCCTCACCTGTCAGGTGGATGGATTATCTTGGCAAAGAATACATGTTGACTAACAGTGATGCTCATGAAACATCTTTTTTTTGTGTTCTGACTTGTAAAACAGGATGAATAAGTAATGTAAACATAGCAGTAATTACCAGGAAGCTCTACATTTGTTTTAAAATCACACTAAGATTGTTAAAACTGGCCTCAGGTTATTGAGAGATCTGATTTAGGATTTACCCTCGTAGCAAGGTTGTTTTATCATGTGCTTTCATTCCGGTCTCTATTTAAAAACAACACTATGTTTGGCAGGAGAAAGACCAGACTCAGAGGAACCAGAGCCAGGGACGTCCAAACCAGCAAGACGACACCAGTGCTCCCAGTGTGAAAAGAGTTTTAAACAGAAAGCACAACTGAAAACACACAAGAGAATACACACAGGAGAGAAGCCTTACCAATGCTCCCAATGTGGAAAGTGTTTCACCCGGTCGGGGATGCTGAAACGACATGAGAGAATACACACAGGAGAGAAGCCTTACCACTGTTCCCAGTGTGGAAAGTGTTTCACCTGGTCGGGGATGCTGAAACGACATGAGAGAATACACACGGGAGAGAAGCCTGGAGAGAAGCCTTACCACTGCTCCCAGTGTGGAAAGTGTTTCAAGCAGTCGGGGGAGCTGAAACAGCATGAGAGAATACACACGGGGAGAAGCCTTACCACTGCTCCCAGTGTGGAAAGTGTTTCACCTGGTCGGGGATGCTGAAACAACATGAGATAATACACACAGGAGAGAAGCCCTACCACTGCTCCCAATGTGGAAAGTGTTTCAACCAGAGTGGACACCTGAAACAACACGAGAGAATACACACAGGGGAGAAGCCTTACCACTGCTCTGAGAGAACATGAGAGAATACACACAGGGGAGAAGCCTTACCACTGCTCCCAATGTGGAAAGTGTTTCACTCAGTCGGGGAAGCTGAAAAAACATGAGAAAATACACACAGGAGAGAAGCCCTACCACTGCTCCCAATGTGGAAAGTGTTTCAACCAGAGTGGACACCTGAAACGACATGAGAGAACACACAGGGGAGAAGCCTTACCACTGCTCCCAATGTGGAAAGTGTTTCACTCAGTCGGGGAAGCTGAAAGAACATGAGAAAATACACACAGGAGAGAAGCTTTACCACTGCTCCCAATGTGGAAAGTGTTTCAAGCAGTCGGGGGAGCTGACACAGCATGAGAGAATACACACGGGAGAGAAGCCTTACCACTGCTCCCGTGGAAAGTGTTTCACTCAGTCGGGGAAGCTGAAAAAACATGAGAAAATACACACATGAGAGAAGCCCTACCACTGCTCCCAATGTGGAAAGTGTTTCAACCAGAGTGGACACCTGAAACGACATGAGAGAATACACACGGGAGAGAAGCCTTACCACTGCTCCCGTGGAAAGTGTTTTGCCCGTTCGGGGGATCTGAAACTACACGGGAGAATACACACAGGAGAGAAGCCTTACCACTGCTCCCAGTGTGGAAACCATTTGCCCATTTAGGAAGCCTTAAAGAACACATTAGACTGCACACAAAATCAAATCAAAATCAAATTGTATTTGTCACATACACATGGTTAGCAGATGTTAAATGCGAGTGTAGCGAAATGCTTGTGCTTCTAGTTCCGACAATGCAGTGATAACCAACAAGTAATCTAACTAACAATTCCAAAACTACTGTCTTATACAAAGTGTAAGGGGATAAGGAACATGTACATAAGGATATATGAATGAGTGATGGTACAGAGCAGCATACAGTAGATGGTATCGAGTACAGTATATACATATGAGATGAGTGTGTAGACAAAGTAAACAAAGTGGCATAGTTAAAGTGGCTAGTGATACATGTGTTACATAAGGATGCAGTCGATGATGTAGAGTACAGTATATACATATTCATATGAGATGAATAATGTAGGGTAAGTAACATTATATGAGGTAGCATTGTTTAAAGTGGCTAGTGATATATTTACATCATTTCCCATCAATTCCCATTATTAAAATGGCTGGAGTTGGGTCAGTGTCAATGACAGTGTGTTGGCAGCAGCCACTCAATGTTAGTGGTGGCTGTTTAACAGTCTGATGGCCTTGAGATAGAAGCTGTTTTTCAGTCTCTCGGTCCCAGCTTTGATGCACCTGTACTGACCTCGCCTTCTGGATGATAGCGGGGTGAACAGGCAGTGGTTCGGGTGGTTGATGTCCTTGATGATCTTTATGGCCTTCCTGTAACAACGGGTGGTGTAGGTGTCCTGGAGGGCAGGTAGTTTGCCCCCGGTGATGCGTTGTGCAGTCCTCACTACCCTCTGGAGAGCCTTACGGTTGAGGGCGGAGCAGTTGCCGTACCAGGCGGTGATACAGCCCGCCAGGATGCTCTCGATTGTGCATCTGTAGAAGTTTGTGAGTGCTTTTGGTGACAAGCCGAATTTCTTCAGCCTCCTGAGGTTGAAGGCTTAGAAAAGCTCAGACTGTGGGAAAACATATTACTCATAAGTCACTTAAACGTCACTAGAGAATCCACACAGGAGAGAGAAATTACTTCTCTTAGCGTGTATGTTGATATTTCACATCACATTAACTTAAAATTAATCAGAGAACATACACAGTGCTCCTGTTGTATTATATTGTTGACTGACATTTACATTTAAGTCATTTAGCAGATGCTCTTATCCAGAGCGACTTACAAATTGGTGCATTCACCTTATGACATCCAGTGGAACAGTCACTTTACAATAGTGCATCTAAATCTTAAAGGGGGGGTGAGAGGGATTACTTATCCTATCCTAGGTATTCCTTAAAGAGGTGAGGTTTCAGGTGTCTCCGGAAGGTGGTGATTGACTCCGCTGTCCTGGCGTCGTGAGGGAGTTTGTTCCACCATTGGGGGGCCAGAGCAGCGAACAGTTTTGACTGGGCTGAGCGGGAGCTGTACTTCCTCAGTGGTAGGGAGGCGAGCAGGCCAGAGGTGGATGAACGCAGTGCCCTTGTTTGGGTGTAGGGCCTGATCAGAGCCTGGAGGTACTGAGGTGCCGTTCCCCTCACCGCTCCGTAGGCAAGCACCATGGTCTTGTAGCGGATGCGAGCTTCAACTGGAAGCCAGTGGAGAGAACGGAGGAGCGGGGTGACGTGAGAGAACTTGGAAAGGTTGAACACCAGACGGGCTGCGGCGTTCTGGATGAGTTGAAGGGGTTTAATGGCACAGGCAGGGAGCCCAGCCAACAGCGAGTTGCAGTAATCCAGACGGGAGATGACAAGTGCCTGGATTAGGACCTGCGCCGCTTCCTGTGTGAGGCAGGGTCGTACTCTGCGGATGTTGTAGAGCATGAACCTACAGGAACGGGCCACCGCCTTGATGTTGGTTGAGAACGACAGGGTGTTGTCCAGGATCACGCCAAGGTTCTTAGCGCTCTGGGAGGAGGACACAATGGAGTTGTCAACCGTGATGGCGAGATCATGGAACGGGCAGTCCTTCCCCGGGAGGAAGAGCAGCTCCGTCTTGCCGAGGTTCAGCTTGAGGTGGTGATCCGTCATCCACACTGATATGTCTGCCAGACATGCAGAGATGCGATTCGCCACCTGGTCATCAGAAGGGGGAAAGGAGAAGATTAATTGTGTGTCGTCTGCATAGCAATGATAGGAGAGACCATGTGAGGTTATGACAGAGCCAAGTGACTTGGTGTATAGCGAGAATAGGATCCAAGCGTGGGCCGCGCCGGAGATGCCCAACTCGGAGAGGGTGGAGAGGAGGATCTGATGGTTCACAGTATCGAAGGCAGCCGATAGATCTAGAAGGATGAGAGCAGAGGAGAGAGAGTTAGCTTTAGCAGTGCGGAGCGCCTCCGTGATACAGAGGAGAGCAGTCTCAGTTGAATGACTAGTCTTGAAACCTGACTGATTTGGATCAAGAAGGTCATTCAGAGAGAGATAGCGGGAGAGCTGGCCAAGGACGGCACGTTCAAGAGTTTTGGAGAGAAAAGAAAGAAGGGATACTGGTCTGTAATTGTTGACATCGGAGGGATCGAGTGTAGGTTTTTTCAGAAGGGGTGCAACTCTCGCTCTCTTGAAGACGGAAGGGACGTAGCCAGCGGTCAGGGATGAGTTGATGAGCGAGGTGAGGTAAGGGAGAATGTGTTTAGTAAGTCGCTCTGGATAAGAGCGTCTGCTAAATGACTTAAATGTAAATGTAAATATGAAATTAAATGGTACAGGGTATACTCAAACATATATTTGTTTGTTTTTATTAGAAAACATGAATTGAATATGGAGTCTGTCAGTTTGAATATAAAGAAGATCAGGTTCCTTCTTTTAAACGGTCCTTTTTTTAAACTCTGTGTTTATCTGGGTGTGTCATTCCTCCAGCACTACAGATAATCAAGTGATATTTGGATGTGATGCATTTGTTCCATTGTTGACATTTGCATTGTTGGCCTACTGATGATTTAATGAAATGAAAATGTTCAGACTCTGTAATGGAAAACGTTAATTGTTTGTGTGTCCACATAACTGAGTATGTGACTAACCTTGTGAAACTGTCCTATTATAATCTCCTGGTTTTGGGACTATCATCCTGTGTTGCAAACCAATTTACACCTGTGTCCTTGTATGAATAAAGTCCCTCCCAGGAACAGGCAACTATAAAGATATGTGCTAATCACCCAATGCTTCAGGAATTCAGACTGTCTACACTGCACTGTGCAACTCTGTTATTCTCTCTGAGCTCAGAAATAAAGAATCTTGGTTTGACTTGGACTCCAGCAGATCCTTATTTTATAATATCCACCACAACTCTCCCACAGATTGCTGTTTATCATTGTCTCATAGAAGAGTTCCTCTTTCGACTTTCCTGGGGGCAATTACAAACCTTATTTTATTTGTCAAATGGCAAACAAGCATCAGTCATCATGTCACCAGATTAAGACCCTTAAAATGTATTGGAATTGAGCATCAAGCTCATCACATGTAGTTTCACAACCCTGTGAAGTTCATAACTTATTTCATCTGTAGCCTAATAAACTACATGGTTCTCCAAGTTTTAGAGGGAGGACCACACAACATATCATCACGTGACTCCAAGTTAACTAAGACATGATGGTTATTATATCAATATTTGTACATAAAGGAGTTTCCATCGCCATTTCTCACTAAAACTTTTTTACTGACACAACCCACCATGTCAAACGAACTAACATATCGTCTGTCGCCATTTATAAAAATGTTCAGGCATATCCTGTTTCCATCAGCCCGGTCATTACTTTTGAAATGGTTGGATCAATATCCACCTTCATGATATGGATGAAGCCTGATTTGGAATGTCTGAGTAGTTCTATCTGATGTCATAATACACCCCTCTGATAGTGATACATTTGTTACTTACAGGGCACCACTGCCCCTGACCAGCTGAATGCAGGTGGGCTCTCCTGTCAACATGGGGCTCCTGCTGCAGGAAGCCTAGCGGTTAACAGTGTTGGGCCAGTAACTGAAAGATCCCTGGTTTGAATCCCAGAGAGGACTAGGTGGAAAATCTGTCAATGTGCCCTTGAGGGCTGCAACAGGAGCCTCATGTTGACAGGAGAGCCCAGCTGCACTCAGCTGGCCAGGTGTCGTAACAGGAACAGGATGTGCCTGTCCAACACTCTTCCCCACATCAAGGATGGTGTCACATGGTCACGCAGCTCTCTTCATTGAGGAGACACACTAGAAGCATCAGTAAGTCATCACAAATGACTATTTCTAAAGAAAGATTATAGACAAGTAGAATGGGACAGGTTTCTTATAGGCTCCACATTACTGGACATAATAACATATTAACTTTGTGCTGTTGATGTATTGCTGCTAATAATATTATTTCAGAGAGTCTGAAACTCTGCTCCTAACAAGGAAGTACTCTGCTCCTAACAAGGAAGTACTCTGCTCCTAACAAGGAAGTACTCTGCTCCTAACAAGGAAGTACTCTGCTCCTAACAAGGAAGTACTCTGCTCCTAACAAGGAAGTACTCTGCTCCTAACAAGGAAGTACTCTGCTCCTAACAAGGAAGTACTCTGCTCCTAACAAGGAAGTACTCTGCTCCTAACAAGGAAGTAATCTGCTCCTAACAAGGAAGTACTCTGCTCCTAACAAGGAAGTACTCTGCTCCTAACAAGGAAGTACTCTGCTGCTAACAAGGAAGTACTCTGCTCCTAACAAGGAAGTACTCTGCTCCTAACAAGGAAGTACTCTGCTCCTAACAAGGAAGTACTCTGCTCCTAACAAGGAAGTACTCTGCTCCTAACAAGGAAGTACTCTGCTGCTAAAAAGGAAGTAATCTGCTCCTAACAAGGAAGTACTCTGCTCCTAACAAGGAAGTAATCTGCTCATAACAAGGAAGTACTCTGCTCCTAACAAGGAAGTACTCTGCTCCTAACAAGGTAGTACTCTGCTCCTAACAAGGAAGTACTCTGCTCCTAACACGTAAGTACTCTGCTCATAACAAGGAGGTACTCTGCTCATAACAAGGAGGTACTCTGCTCCTAACAAGAAAGTACTCTGCTCCTAACAAGCCACCAATTGTGCAAGTTCTCCCACTTAAAAAAATGAGAGAGGCCTGTAATTTACATCAGGAGATACCTTAATACCAGCAACAGTGTGTGAAAACCTTGTGAAGACTTACAGAAAAAAATTGACCTCTGTCATTGCCAACACAGGGTATATAACAAAGTATTGAGATAAACAACGTGATTTTCTGGATTTTTTTCTCATTTTGTCTGTCATAGTTGAAGTGTACCTATGATGAAAATTACAGGCCTCTCTCATTTTTTTAAGTGGGAGAACTTGCACAATTGGTGGCCGACTAAATACTTTTTTGCCCCACTGTATGTTAATCTCTAGGAGATAGAACAAGTCTCCTTCCTGAGCGGTATGACGGCTGTGTGGTCCCATGGTGTTTATACTTGCATACTGTTGTATGTAAAGATGAACATGGTATCTTCAGGCGTTTGGAAATTTCTCCGAAGGATGAACCAGACCTGTGGAGGTCTACAATTCTTTTTCTGAGGTCTTGGCTGATTTCCACATGATGTCAAGCAAAGAGGTACTGAGTTTGAAGGTAGGCCTTGAAATACATCCACAGGTACACCTCCAATTGACTCAAATTATGTCAATTAGCCTATCAGAAGCTTCAAAAAATATGACATCATTTCTGGCATTTTCCAAGCTGTTTAAAGGCAAAGTCAACATAGTGTATGTAAACTTCTGACCCACTGGAATTGTGATACAGTGAATTATAAGTGAAATAATCTGTCTGTAAACAATTGTTGGAAAAATGACTTATGTCATGCACAAAGTAGATGTCCTAACCGACTTGCCAAAACTATAGTTTGTTAACAAGACATTTGTGGAGTGGTTGAAAACCGAGTTTTAATGACTCCAATCTCAGAGTATGTAAACATCCCTGTATATAGCCTCCACATTAACTCTGTACTGGTACCTCCTGTATATAGCCTCCACATTAACTCTGTACTGGTACCTCCTGTATATAGCCTCCACATTGACTCTGTACTGGTACCTCCTGTATATAGCCTCCACATTAACTCTGTACTGGTACCTCCTGTATATAGCCTCCACATTGACTCTGTACTGGTACCTCCTGTATATAGCCTCCACAATGACTCTGTACTGGTACTTCCTGTATACAGCCTCCACGTTGACTCTGTACTGGTACTTCCTGTATATAGCCTCCACATTGACTCTGTACTGGTACCTCCTGTATATAGCCTCCACATTGACTCTGTACTGGTACCCCCTGTATATAGCCTCCACATTGACTATGTACTGGTACCCCCTGTATATAGCCTCCACATTGACTCTGTACTGGTACCTCCTGTATATAGCCTCCACATTGACTCTGTACTGGTACTTCCTGTATTTAGCCTCCACATTGACTCTGTACTGGTACCTACTGTATTTAGCCTCCACATTGACTCTGTACGGGTACCTCCTGTATATAGCCTCCACATTGACTCTGTACTGGTACTTCCTGTATTTAGCCTCCACATTGACTCTGTACTTCCTGTATTTTGCCTCGTTATTGTTTTTTTATTGTTACTTTTTTTATTTAGGAAATATTTTCTTAACCCTTATATTTCTTAACTACATTGTTGGTTAAGGGCTTGTCAGTAAGCATCAGTGAAATACGGAACCGTTCGGTGTTTCATCTAAAGGGTGGCATCCCTAAATCTAAATATTCTTGTTACATTGCACAACCTTCAATGTTATGTCATAATTACTTAAAGTCCTGGCAAATTAGTTCGCAATGAGCCAGGCTGCCCAAACTGTTGCATCTACCCTGACTCTGCGTGCAATGAACGCAAGTAGTTATAACTAGTGATTATGATTGATTGATTATTCTTTATAAGAAGTTTAATGCTAGCTAGCAATTTAACTTGGCTTCTACTACATTCCTGTAACAGGCAGGCTCCTCATGGAGTGCAATGAGAGGCAGGTGGTTAGAGCGTTGGACTAGTTAACTGTAAGGTTGCAAGTTTGGATCCCCCGAGCTGACAAGGTGAAATTCTAGCGTTCTACCCCTGGACAAGGCAGTTAACCACCGTTCCTAGGCCGTCATTGAAAATAAGAATGTGTTCTTAACTGACTTGCCTAGTTAAATAAAGATTAAATAAAGGTGTAAAAAATAAATGTTATAAAAACTTGAAATCGGCCCTAATTAATCGGCCTACGTCTAATATGAAGTATGTCAGTTTCAATGTTACGGTCTTTGATTCAATTATATTTTTGAAACTCAGGCTGTGTGTGTTTATCTGCGTCATTCCTTGATCATTCCTTGTGGTCCTGTAGCTCAGTTGGTAGAGTATAGTGCTTGTTAAACCAGGGTAGTGGGTTTGATTCCTGGGACCATCCATATGTAAAGTGTTTGCAAACATGACTGCAAATCCCTTCGGATAAAAGTGTCTACTAAATGGCAGATATATCCACTGATTATACCAAACATTTCGAACACCTTCCTAATATGGAGTTGGACCCTCCCCTTTCTCCCTAAGAATAGCCTCAATTCGTCGGGGCATGGACTCTACAAGGTGTCGAAAGCTTTCCACAGGGATGCTGGCACATGTTGACTCCAATGCTTCCTTTGGGTGCAGTGGAGGCTCCTCAGAGGAGGAAGGGGAGGCTCCAGAGAGGAGGAAGGGGATGCTCCTCAGAGGAGAAAGGGGAGGCTCCTCAGAGGAAGAAGGGGAGGCTCCTAAGAGAAGGAAGAGGAGCTTCCTCAGAGGAGAAAGGGGAGGCTCCTCAGAGGAGGAAGTGGAGGCTCCCGAGAGGAGGAAGAGGAGCTTCCTCAGAGGAGGAAGTGGAGGCTCCCGAGAGGAGGAAGAGGAGCTTCCTCAGAGGAGGAAGGGGAGGCTCCCGCGAGGAGGAAGAGGAGCTTCCTCAGAGGAGAAAGGGGAGGCTCCTGAGAGGAGGAAGTGGAGGCTCCTGAGAGGAGGAAGGGGTCGACCCTCCTCCTCAGTGATTTTCGTAAAAATGAAAATAAAACATGTAAAAAAGTTTAATCCTTTTTAGATAAAACTATATTAAAAATAATCACGTCACCAAATTATTGATGAAAACATGAAGGTCTACAGTAGCCTCAGCAGCATTCTGTAGGGTAGCACCATGGTGTAGCCTGGAGAACAGCGAGTTTCCGTTTCTCCTCTGAGTAATTTGACTTCAATACAAACCTATGAGGTTTTGGAAACTTTTTTTTTCACCTGGTCACATACAGCTGATGTGTTGTGCATTGAAGTCCAGAAGTGTGTGGTCCTTCTGTAGCTCAGTTGGTAGAGCATGGCGCTTGTAACGCCAGGGTAGTGGGTTCGATTCCCGGGACCACCCATACGTAGAATCTATGCACACATGACTGTAAGTCGCTTTGGATAAAAGCGTCTGCTAAATGGCATATATTATATTATTATTATATTAAGCGAAGGGAAAAGGTGAGAGGAGGAGAGAAGGAATACAACGTGGCTGTAATGAAAGTGATCTCTGTTTACACATGATCAGGGGT